>NW_023494803.1:40982761-41007761 GCF_904425465.1 Colossoma macropomum
CTTAAGACTTAAGAATTGCTTAACAAGCGGCAGCCCGTGCATTACCCTTGATCTTCCTATCCAACCACAATTGTCTGATGACAGTTGATGGGGGAAGTCATTGTTTGTTCCCCTAACCTAACCCTAACCTAACCCTAACCCTAACCCTAAACTTAACCCCAAAACTTAACCCTAACCCTAGCCCTAGCCCTAAACCTAAACGTAACCCCAAAACCTAACCCTAACCCTAGCCCTAGCCCTAAACCTAAACTTAACCCCAAAACCTAACCCTAACCTTAGCCCTAAACTTAGAACAAGAACAAAAGAACAAAAAGGAAAAGGTGTAGAGAAGACTACTCAAGAAATTAAAAATGATTGCTGTAAATAATGTTGAAACTTAATGTTCTTTTGTTATCCCAATAAAATATTTTTATGTAACTATGTTTCAGGTAATTACCTAATATTTACATAACTGTACTACAAATTAACTAACACAATTAGTAATTAATCTGTAATTTTATAAAAGGTTATTGGATCATGGATCTGTACAAAGACCCATGACAGAAGGCTCACAGTCCCTCCTCTGAAGCTGAGGTGTGTACATTTACTGCACTGTTCATTACTTTTAATATGATTTTTTTCTACAGCATCAGATTTTTAGTCTTGGCCAACGGTTGGCCAGAACCGTTTTCTCCTGAATACGTAACTGCGAGTAATATTTACGTAAAAAAAAATCGAGATTACAAAAAAAAATTATGGAATATGTAAGTCCATAGAGGGGACTTGTAAAATTAGGGATAGGATACTAACCCTAACCCTAAACCCTAACCCTAACCCTAACCCTTTTTCTATCAGTGTTTGTGTAATACCTATGTTTGGCCACATGATGGCGCTCAAGGATAAGAGGAAAAAAACACATTTTTTAATTACAGATCAATTACAAAATGATTCTGTCTATGTAGGAAATTTATAGAAATATTCTGTTTCATTGTAGAAAAATTACAGAACTCCTATTTTCACATTGGAAAATTACAAAATTGCTCTAACTATACAGGAAATTTACAGAGGTTTTCTATGGCCGGAATAGGGTGAAGGTTATATACTGAAGATCTGAAGTGCAGTGCAGCATAGTCACTGTTACCAGAATTCCAAATTATTTTAAAGTTCTAGATGTCTATGTAGAAAATTTACAGAAATGTTCTATGTCTCAGTTAGGGTTAGGGTTAGGGTTATGTCTGAATTAGGGTTAGGATCTGAAGTGCACTGGCACATACTCACCATTACCCAAGTTTCAATTTATTTTGAAGTTCTACATGTCTATGTAGAAAATTTACAGAAATCTTCTGTCTCCCAAAATGTCATAGTACTAATTAAGAATATAGCAATTTGTCACGTGACAAAAATTTGAATACTGGGACATATATATAGTTTGGATGTTCTCACTCTTCTAGGTTGTAAGGAGTGAACCCCTTTGTCCTTTCATTAAATAAAGATCAGGTAAACCTTACAATGTTCTTTTAATAATACGAAGTTGTAGACAAAATGTTATTTTTCTGTACATTTTTGCAGGTCACTTCTAGTGACAACAGTCCCAATCATTCTATTTCTGTCATTTTAATATGAAAATAGATTTATTTTGTAGTCTTTCATTAACTTTATTAAAGGTCTTCATTGTGGAGCCCTATTCAATCCTATCATGGACAGAAACACAGAAATTGGAACCAGACGTTTACCTCTGCAGATCATGGAGCCAAGGAACGAAGCTGGACCTCACAGGTATTTGATTAAGTCATCCAAAATTTCTCAAACACTATTTGGCATTTTTAAACTGACCTGGAATTTTTTTTTAGCGCCGCTGCCCTGTTGACCCATTGAGCGTTGCCCTTGTAGGTTTTGTGATCATCACTGTGTTCCTTCTCTACCTGCTTGTGGTGCTACTACTTCACCAAAATAAAATAATTTAAGAACTTCGAAGATGTCTGAATATGTTTATTTAATGTATAAGGTATGGTTCAATATTTAGATCTAAAAATGTGTAAATTATGCATTTCTATAACATCCTAGAAAAATTGCTTAAGGATCATTTTTCTAGTTATAGAAATGTTCAGTAATTCTTATATATTTAATTACTTAGGCTTATTTTTCTCTATGGACACAGAAAAATTATGTAAAGTTTCTAAGTTTCTAGAAAACTTAGAAAATTACAAATTTGTTCTATCTATGTAGAAAATTTACAGAAATGTTCTATGTCTCAATTAGGGTTAGGGTTAGGGTTAGGGTTATGTCTGAATTAGGGTTAGGATCTGAAGTGCAGTGGGGCATACTCACTGTTACCCAAGCTTCAAATTATTTTAAAGTTCTACATGTCCATGTAGAAAATTTACAGAAAATGTCTATGTCGACATAGAAAATTTACAAAATTGTTCTATCTATACAGAACATTTACAGAAATATTCTATGTCTGAATTAAGGTTAGGGTTATATACTGAAGATCTGAAGTGGGGCATACTCACTGTTACCCAAGCTTCAAATTATTTTGAAGTTCTACATGTCTATGTAGAAAATTTACAGAAATGTTCTGATTTATAGGAAAGTTACAGAACTCTTCTATGTCTATACAGCAATTTTACAAAATTGTTCTATGACTATAAAGAACATTCACAGAACTGTAGTAAAAAATTTAAAGAAAAATGACAAATTTATAGCATGACTTTAGAAAATGTATTTAAACTTATTACAACATTGAGTACGTGCAATAAGACTCAATCAATGTCAGCATAGATCTGGAAATATTTAAGAATTATTGAAACATTACAGAATCAAACAATGTCTACCAATAAAGAAGCATTACGCACTTTTTATACATGATATTAATCATATGCAAATGTAGTCACATGATGTGATAAATTTGCATATTGGGCCATATATATATATATATATATATATATATATATATATATATATATATATATATATATATATATACAGATGTCATGCATTTGCTTATTCTTCACAACTTTCTGTATCCATCTAAGTTTAACTAATTTGAGTAGTATTAATATGAAATCATAGAACACTTCTGTCATTTTTCTATGATTTTCTTGCAGGTTTTCAAAGACAGAGACACATACCTTACTCACCATAAATATTCTGTAAGTTTATTATTACAACTACATCAATTTAATAAGAAATTCTAAATATTTCTAAACATATAACTTTATTGCAGGGTTTACTTCATTGTAGTGACAACAGCACGTCCCATTAGGCTTTTTGACCATAAACATTCTGTAAGTTTAATAACATTTATGTAAATTTAATATAAAACAGAACATTTGTGTAATTTTGCTATGTCTTTATTGCAGGCTATCATTGTTGATGGTGAAGACAGAAAACTTCATTCACTCATCTTACAACTTGTGTAAGTTAATAACATTTATGTAATTTTAATATGAAAATATGGAATGTTTTTGTAATTTGTCTATATTTTTATTATAGGTTATTGTTGATCAAAAGGATCACAGACTATAGAGATTCTATAAGTTTATGGACATATTTACAATTTGACACAAAATCATACAACACTTTTGTTATTTTTATGTAACTATGTTTCAGGTAATTACCTAATATTTACATAACTGTACTACAAATTAACTAACACAATTAGTAATTAATCTGTAATTTTATAAAAGGTTATTGGATCATGGATCTGTACAAAGACCCATGACAGAAGGCTCACAGTCCCTCCTCTGAAGCTGAGGTGTGTACATTTACTGCACTGTTCATTACTTTTAATATGATTTTTTTCTACAGCATCAGATTTTTAGTCTTGGCCAACGGTTGGCCAGAACCGTTTTCTCCTGAATACGTAACTGCGAGTAATATTTACGTAAAAAAAAATCGAGATTACAAAAAAAAATTATGGAATATGTAAGTCCATAGAGGGGACTTGTAAAATTAGGGATAGGATACTAACCCTAACCCTAAACCCTAACCCTAACCCTAACCCTTTTTCTATCAGTGTTTGTGTAATACCTATGTTTGGCCACATGATGGCGCTCAAGGATAAGAGGAAAAAAACACATTTTTTAATTACAGATCAATTACAAAATGATTCTGTCTATGTAGGAAATTTATAGAAATATTCTGTTTCATTGTAGAAAAATTACAGAACTCCTATTTTCACATTGGAAAATTACAAAATTGCTCTAACTATACAGGAAATTTACAGAGGTTTTCTATGGCCGGAATAGGGTGAAGGTTATATTCTGAAGATCTGAAGTGCAGTGCAGCATAGTCACTGTTACCAGAATTCCAAATTATTTTAAAGTTCTAGATGTCTATGTAGAAAATTTACAGAAATGTTCTATGTCTCAGTTAGGGTTAGGGTTAGGGTTATGTCTGAATTAGGGTTAGGATCTGAAGTGCACTGGCACATACTCACCATTACCCAAGTTTCAATTTATTTTGAAGTTCTACATGTCTATGTAGAAAATTTACAGAAATCTTCTGTCTACCAAAATCTCATAGTACTAATTAAGAATATAGCAATTTGTCACGCGACAAAAATTTGAATACTGGGACATATATATAGTTTGGATGTTCTCACTCTTCTAGGTTGTAAGGAGTGAACCCCTTTGTCCTTTCATTAAATAAAGATCAGGTAAACCTTACAATGTTCTTTTAATAATACGAAGTTGTAGACAAAATGTTATTTTTCTGTACATTTTTGCAGGTCACTTCTAGTGACAACAGTCCCAATCATTCTATTTCTGTCATTTTAATATGAAAATAGATTTATTTTGTAGTCTTTCATTAACTTTATTAAAGGTCTTCATTGTGGAGCCCTATTCAATCCTATCATGGACAGAAACACAGAAATTGGAACCAGACGTTTACCTCTGCAGATCATGGAGCCAAGGAACGAAGCTGGACCTCACAGGTATTTGATTAAGTCATCCAAAATTTCTCAAACACTATTTGGCATTTTTAAACTGACCTGGAATTTTTTTTTAAGCGCCGCTGCCCTGTTGACCCATTGAGCGTTGCCCTTGTAGGTTTTGTGATCATCACTGTGTTCCTTCTCTACCTGCTTGTGGTGCTACTACTTCACCAAAATAAAATAATTTAAGAACTTCGAAGATGTCTGAATATGTTTATTTAATGTATAAGGTATGGTTCAATATTTAGATCTAAAAATGTGTAAATTATGCATTTCTATAACATCCTAGAAAAATTGCTTAAGGAAAAAAAATCATTAGTTATAGAAATGTTCAGTAATTCTTATATATTTAATTACTTAGGCTTATTTTTCTCTATGGACACAGAAAAATTATGTAAAGTTTCTAAGTTTCTAGAAAACTTAGAAAATTACAAATTTGTTCTATCTATGTAGAAAATTTACAGAAATGTTCTATGTCTCAATTAGGGTTAGGGTTAGGGTTAGGGTTATGTCTGAATTAGGGTTAGGATCTGAAGTGCAGTGGGGCATACTCACTGTTACCCAAGCTTCAAATTATTTTAAAGTTCTACATGTCCATGTAGAAAATTTACAGAAATGTTCTATGTCGATATAGAAAATTTACAAAATTGTTCTATCTATACAGAACATTTACAGAAATATTCTATGTCTGAATTAAGGTTAGGGTTATATACTGAAGATCTGAAGTGGGGCATACTCACTGTTACCCAAGCTTCAAATTATTTTGAAGTTCTACATGTCTATGTAGAAAATTTACAGAAATGTTCTGATTTATAGGAAAGTTACAGAACTCTTCTATGTCTATACAGCAATTTTACAAAATTGTTCTATGACTATAAAGAACATTCACAGAACTGTAGTAAAAAATTTAAAGAAAAATGACAAATTTATAGCATGACTTTAGAAAATGTATTTAAACTTATTACAACATTGAGTACGTGCAATAAGACTCAATCAATGTCAGCATAGATCTGGAAATATTTAAGAATTATTGAAACATTACAGAATCAAACAATGTCTACCAATAAAGAAGCATTACGCACTTTTTATACATGATATTAATCATATGCAAATGTAGTCACATGATGTGATAAATTTGCATATTGGGCCATATATATATATATATATATATATATATATATATATATATATATATATATATATATATATATACAGATGTCATGCATTTGCTTATTCTTCACAACTTCTGTATCCATCTAAGTTTAACTAATTTTGAGTAGTATTAATATGAAATCATAGAACACTTCTGTCATTTTTCTATGATTTTCTTGCAGGTTTTCAAAGACAGAGACACATACCTTACTCACCATAAATATTCTGTAAGTTTATTATTACAACTACATCAATTTAATAAGAAATTCTAAAATATTTCTAAACATATAACTTTATTGCAGGGTTTACTTCATTGTAGTGACAACAGCACGTCCCATTAGGCTTTTTGACCATAAACATTCTGTAAGTTTAATAACATTTATGTAAATTTAATATAAAACAGAACATTTGTGTAATTTTGCTATGTCTTTATTGCAGGCTATCATTGTTGATGGTGAAGACAGAAAACTTCATTCACTCATCTTACAACTTGTGTAAGTTAATAACATTTATGTAATTTTAATATGAAAATATGGAATGTTTTTGTAATTTGTCTATATTTTTATTATAGGTTATTGTTGATCAAAAGGATCACAGACTATAGAGATTCTATAAGTTTATGGACATATTTACAATTTGACACAAAATCATACAACACTTTTGTTATTTTTATGTAACTATGTTTCAGGTAATTACCTAATATTTACATAACTGTACTACAAATTAACTAACACAATTAGTAATTAATCTGTAATTTTATAAAAGGTTATTGGATCATGGATCTGTACAAAGACCCACGACAGAAGGCTCACAGTCCCTCCTCTGAAGCTGAGGTGTGTACATTTACTGCACTGTTCATTACTTTTAATATGATTTTTTTCTACAGCATCACTTTTCTTTTGTAATCTAGAAAAAGGGGAAAGAACAGAATATTTCAGTATCTCAAGGCCAGACCGGGGAACCAGAGGTCAAAGACAAAGACGGAAAAGAACAAAAAGGAAAAGGTGTAGAGAAGACTACTCAAGAAATTAAAATTGCTGAAAATAATGTTGAAACTGTTAACTGTAAATAATGTTGAAACTTAAAAATGTTCTTTTGTTATCCCAATAAAAGTGATTTTTTTTGTTTTTCTCTGAAAAGAAATAGTAACAGATGAGCTTGAGGGCAGTCTGTGAGGCTGTGTAGCCCTCAGGTAATCTTGGTTTGCAATACTGAAACTGTAATAAAAGTTATTGTTCATTAAAATGTTTTGAACTCCAATTAAAACTGACTGGTGTCTTTTTTTAAAAGAAATTACAAAATTGTTCTATCTATAAAGAACATTTACAGAAATGTTCTATGTCTGAATTAAGGTTAGGGTTATATACAATGAAGATCAGAAGTGCAGTGGGGCATACTCACTGTTACCCAAGTCTCAAATTATTTTAAAGTTCTACATGTCTATGTAGAAAATTTACAGAACTGTTCTATGTTGATATAGAAAAGTTACAGAACTTTTCTATGTTCATATAGGACAATTACAAAATTGTTCTATTTCTGAATTAAGGACAGGGTTATATACTGAAGATCTGAAGTGCAGTGGGGCATACTCACTGTTACCCGAGCATCAAATTATTTTCAAGTTCTACATGTCCATGTAGAAAATTTACAGAAATGTTCTGTCAACATAGAAAATTTACAAAATTGTTCTATCTATAAAGAACATTTACAGAAATATTCTATGTCTGAATTAAGGTTAGGGTTATATACTGAAGATCTGAAGTGGGGCATACTCACTGTTACCCAAGCTTCAAATTATTTTGAAGTTCTACATGTCTACGTAGAAAATTTACAGAAATGTTCTATGTCAATATAGAAAAGTTACAGAACTTTTCTATGTTCATATGGGAAAATTACAAAATTGTTCTACCTATGTAGAAAATTTACAGAACTTTTCTATGCTCATAGAGGAAATTACAAAATTGTTCTATCAAGGTAGAAAATTTACAGAAATGTTCTATGTCTGAATTAAGGATAGGGTTACATACTGAAGATCTGAAGTGCAGTGGGGCATACTCACTGTTACCAGAGCTTCAAATTATTTTAAAGTTCTACATGCCCATGTAGAAAATTTACAGAAATGTTCTATGTCAATATAGAAAAGTTACAGAACTTTTAGGAAAATTACAAAATTGTTCTATCTATGTAGAAAATTTACAGAAATGTTCTATGTCTCAATTAAGGATAGGGTTATATACTGAAGATCTGAAGTGCAGTGGGGCATACTCACTGTTACCAGAGCTTCATATTGTTTCGAAGTTCTACATGCCCATGTAGAAAATTTACAGAAATGTTCTATGTCAATATAGAAAAGGTACAGAACTTTTCTATGCTCATATAGGAAAATTACAAAATTGTTCTATCTATGTAGAAAATTTACAGAAATGTTCTATGTCGATATAGAAAAGTTACAGAACTTTTCTATGCTCATATAGGAAAATTACAAAATTGTTCTACCTAGGTAGAAAATTTACAGAAATGTTCTATGTCTGAATTAAGGATAGGGTTATATACTGAAGATCTGAAGTGCAGTGGGGCATACTCACTGTTACCCGAGCTTCACATTGTTTCGAAGTACTACATGCCCATGTAGAAAATTTACAGAAATGTTCTATGTCGATATAGAAAATTGTTCTACTATTATTCTTATTATATCTTATTTATATCAAATAAGCCAACAAAACCAGGAACCACACCAAAATGAACAAAGCTCTAGATAATGGTAGATTCTCAAGGAATGCTGGGAGTCTTCCCAATATGCAAATGGTCACAAAACCAAATCTTCAAACGCTAATAACTCCAAAATGATACCATTTACGGACACGGGGTTTTTTGCTAATAAAAGCTGGTACTCTGATGAACAACCCTAACCCTAACCCTAACATAAAAATACAAAAGTTCACCGCGATGGATTTTACCACAGCCAAGATCCAAATCCCCCACAAAGGCACAATGCTGATAGATGGGGTGAGCACCTCTGGTAGAAGCTTGACGAATCCCTGCGCCTAAACAGTGGAGGGACCAGTCTGCCACTGGTGTACAACCCCAAATAGGGGATCCAAAGTGGTAGAAGCTTGGTATCTTTCCGGAAATATTTGAGCATTGGACCACACCGGCCTGGAATTCAAAGGAAAGCTAACCGCCAGCTTGGACCTCTGCCCAAGACTGTCTGGGAGGTGACATATTGCATGGGACCTACCTTCCTGGGTCTTGGAGTCAGCCACCTGGCAATGGGTGGTTGGGGCACGGTTTCCGGTCCTGGTTTTCTACCCGTCACTCGGGGAGACTAACTGGGATAGGCCCAAATTGTCAGACCTTGTCTGGCTGACCTGGGCAACCTTGTGGTGTTAACAAAGGGTCAATTGGGCAAGGGGTAAGTATTCAGCCTCTCTGGGTCCACTAGGACAGCACGCAGGGAAGGTGGTCTGGGGCAAACAGATCTTAAATGAGCGCCCAGTCTTCTATCAGCACACACACCACAGTTAACAATAAATAATCCAACTTTGTAAAAAGAAAAAAAGGCTAAAAATAGCGTTCTCAAAAATACAACAGCATTTATCTACCTGCATCAGCTTTTATACAATATAATACTTTAAAAATAAATAACTGATTTGGGCATGGGACACAAACCTGGGCTTGATCAACCTATGGCTGGCCGCCTCAGATGAGGGTGTATAGTGTTTAAAGGCCGAAACACTCGATGACTCTGGGGTACACTACTGATGATGTGTCCTAAAATTCATTAATATACTGTATCACACCTGTTCATTCTCTGACTTGCTGTTGTGGGAGGGACAATGAATAGGTGAAAAACATAGGCCAAGCCAGGCCTTGAGGGTGCCCTGCTCAGTCTAGTGGTGCATCCCTCTCTTCGCCTCTTTGTTCTTTGCCTTGTGATGCAGTTGGAAGAATCAAATGTAAATACAACCATAACGCAACTACTTGGAACAATTTTCTAATAAATAAATAAAAAATATATAAAATAAATAAATAAAAGGAAATTCACTCCCAGACAGAGGGACTGGAAGGCCCAATGGCTTTGCTTAACAAGCGGCGGCCCGTGCATTACCCTTGATCTTCCTATCCAACCACAATTGTCTGATGACAGTTGATGGGGGAAGTCATTGTTTGTTCCCCTAACCTAACCCTATCCCTAACCCTAACCATAACCCCTAACCCTAACCTTAGCCCTAAACCTAACCCTAAACCCTAAACCTAACCCCAAACCCTAAACCCTAACCTTGACCCTGACCTTAGCCCTAAACCTAATCTTAAACCCTAACTTTAGCCCTAAACCTACCCATAAACCCTAAAACCTAACCTTGACCCTAACCTTAGCTCTAAACCTAAACTTTACCCCAAAGTCATCCCTAAATCTAACCCTAAAACCCAACCTTAACCCTAAAGTCAGCCCTAAACCTAACCTTAACCCTAACCTTAGCCCTAAACCTAACTCTAAATCCTAAAACCTAACCTTAACCCTAAAGTCAGCCCTAAACCTAACCTTAGCCCTAAACCTAACCTTAACCCTACACCTTGCCCTAAACCTATCCCTAAAACCTAACCCTTGATTGTAACCTCACCTTAGCCCTAAACCTAACCCTGAAACTTAACGTAAACTCTAAACCTAACCTTAACCAAACCCTAAAACCTAACCTCAACCCTAAAACCTAACCCTAAGCCTAAACTTGAGCCTAAACTTGATCTTTAGCCTAAGTACAGCGTTAGCCCTACCCTAAGGCATTCAGTTATGAAAAGGTACAAATACAAACTTTTCCCCTGGAAAAACTTATTTAAGGTTCATAATCAGACCTTAAAACCACTGTTGTAGCTTTTAGGGATGAATGACAAATGTACCTGCACAGAACCTTTATTTCTAACAGCGTAAGGTCATTCTCCTTGTCACAACCAGAAAGCAACTGCTTCTCAACCATAATTGTACAGTTGTACCTCCTGTTCTCAGTTTGTGAAAAGTAAATCTTTTACACACTCTTTAACTTTGAAACCATACAATATCAGACAATTCATAACTTGTAGATCTACATGCTCATGTATCATGTGTCCTTGTGCTCCACTGTATGTTGGCAAAACTAGACCAGAATAACTGAACGTATGAGAGCGATTCACAGGACAGGATGAACCGCCTCCTGTTTCTCATCATTTTGATTCAGCTAAACACCTTCAGATTTATGTTTCCTGAGCACTGAGAGTTTTGATACAGAGAAGATCAGGACAGAAGAAGATGACAGAGTGAGGCCATCTGATCTGTGAACTTTTCTCTCTGTTTCCTAATGACATGAATAAGGATCTCAATCTCAATTGTTTTCTGCAAAAGAGTCTTAATCTGTGATCTTTCATCAATGTGTTGTACTTTGAAATGTCTTTTTTGTTGTTGTTTTTGATGTATTTGATTTCTGTCTTTGTAACTTTGTTTATTCTCACACTGCTGTACTGTCACTTTAAGAAAGCCCTAACAGAACCTGCACAGGTGAGGCCAGTTTGTTTGAATCTTCAACAAAGAAGTTTCTTGTATAATCTTGAATCACTGAGTTAGATCTACTTAGATCAGTTAATCTGGAGTCTTACAGAACTAAGAGTCTGTTGCTCAACAAGCTTCACAGCATACTGAGATTTGTTGGTTTATGCTAATAAACTCATTTTATAAACTCTTATAAAAAAGTTTATCAGGTTTATCAGTTCAGTCTGGAGCTGTGAATGCTAACAAAATGGCTAACATCTTATCCAACTGGAGCTGTCTGACACACCATCTAAAACCCAGCTCATCCACCCACAACCATGTAGACTGTCATGTCTGTCTGTCTGTCTCTCTGTCTGTCTGTCTGTCTGATGCATCACATTTGCCTGTTTGACATGCCATGTCTGAACAGAGTTTCTATAAATATAAGATTTATGTAAATGAGTGAAAATTTTGTAACTCTAGAAAAAATACCTAAAATCTGTCATAGAGGAATGATGACAGAGTCAGGATGCAAGTCTGACAGTTTATTCAAAACAATGATGAACACAAGATTTTACAAAAGCAAAGAAACAAAGAACTGGACTAAAAGAACCTTCAAGATCCAGAAACTGACCTGAAAAAAATGAAAGACTGAAGTAAAGACAACAAACATCCAGCAAAGAAATACCAAACAGACTCTGCAGACCAAAATACTGCAAGATGATGCAGAGCGTTTAAATACAGACAGACAGAGGCAGAGCTGAGCGCTGCTTCAGTCTGAGGCAGCAGCTTAGACTCAGGTGAGGAGCAGAAAGAGTCAAACAAAGACCGAAACAAGCCAAAGCTCTGATCTGTCAAATCCAGGATGGCTATCAAGCCCTGGTTCTTCTCCGGAGTGCCACCTGGAGGTTTTCCTGTATTTGTGTGTGTGTGTGTGTGTGTGTGTGTGTGTGTGTGTGTGTGTGTAAGACTCAGCTGTACCTTTATTTTCACTTGGAAATATGTTGAGGGTGAACTTTATTTTCAATGTAGCTAAGGAATTACAGCACTAAAGGGATTGAAAAAGAAATTAAAATGGAATTTAATCATGTCAAACTAAAATGAACAGAACTACATAAACAAATTAACAGAAAAAACAGACAAGAGTTAAGAGAACTATTAAGATTTCATTCAAAAGTACAGTTAAACTACAGTTCAAAACACATTAGTATAAAAATAGTTTATTTGCAGTTTCCATAAAATTAGGAAAAGTCATGAATATCAAGCTGATTATAAAAGGGTAACAGAACACAAGGGTTAATAAGCCTTTAAACTGCGCTCGTGCCTGGAGCTCCTTTCAGCTCTGAAACACAGAAGAGCCTGAAAGTGGACACAACTGACACTGACTGACCACAGCTATGAAAGAGGTTTAAAAATCTGAGCTCAAAACATTCTGAGAGATTCTGCAAATACACAGAAAATTATAATTAAATGAGTAAATGATTGTTATAAAAGAAATTGTATTTTTTAATCACAGCTGATTGTGATCTAATCCTCCTAACCCCCACTAAATAATAATGATAATGATACTACTACTACTACTACTAAAAAAAAATAATAATAATAATAATAATTGTTATTAGATAGATAAATACATAGATAGATAAATACTGATACTGAAACACAGTTAGTTGTAAGGGTGATACAATATAAAAAGAATATATACAAAAAAACATCTACAGCCAGATATACAAGTAGAAATATACAAAAATATGCAATAAGATCTATCCTGAGATAAAAAAAAGCCAGTGCAGTAATGATTGTACAAGGAAGCGCAGGTAACAGCATATAATGACAATACTGAAAAAATATGTGCAGTAAGGCATCCATACGTGCAGGTAGATAAAATAAACCTAATTTATCATAAGAGATTCAGTCCTCATCTCTCCTCTTCCCTCTTCTCTCTTCTCTTCTTACCCCACAGGAAAGAGTGGAAGAGCCTGATGGCTCTGGGGACAAAGGATCTCCTGAGTCTGTCAGTTGAGCAGCTCTGTGACAGCAACCTACACTAAACATGCTCCTCCTGTCCATAATGATAGTGTGCAGTGGGTGGCCATCATCCTCCATAATGGAGAGCAGTTTGTGCAGAGTCCTTCTCTAGGCCACATTAACCACAGAGTCCAGTTCCACAATAACCACTGATCCTACACACCTGACCAGCTTGTCCAGTCGCATCTCGTCTCTCTTTTTTTTCCCCAGCACACCACAGCATAAAAAGATAGCTGGCAACCACGGTCTGATAGAACATCTGGAGGAGCTTCGTACAGATGTTAAAGGACCCCAGCCTCCTCAGGAAATAGAGCCAGCTTTGCCCCTTTCTGTACAGGATGTCTGTGTTGGCTGACCAGTCCAACCTATCATCCAGTTGCAGTCCGAGATACCTGTAGGTCATTACACTCTCCACTTCACCCCCCTCAATAGAGATTGGCTGTGTGAGTCGCCCAGCCCTGCAGAAGTCCACCACCAGCCCCTTGGTCTTGGAAGCGTTAAGTAGCAGGTTGTTCCTACGGCACCGCTCCACAAAGTCCTTCACCAGGTTCCTGTACTCCTCCTCCTGCCCTCCCCTTACACATGCTACAATGGCAGTGTCATCATGTGGCATGTCTCAGAGCTGTACTTAAAGCCTGAGGTGTACAGTGCAAAAATTATTATTATTATTATTATTATTATTATTATTATTACAGTTTAAAAACAATGTGGTATTACAAATTACACTTAAGTCATCTGAATTTTCAAGGCTTTTAGAAGAAATAAAAAATGTACCAAAAACTGAAAATAGAAAAACAGAACAATACAATAATAACAAAATTAAAACATTCTATGAGCAATAAACAGAATTACAAGATTAAATTATGAAGCTTTTTAAATCAGGCTTTTAGCACTATCATTTTTCAAAGTAAAAAGAAAAACTGAATATAATAAAAATATAATAAAGTGTTAATATAAATCTCGCCTGTGATTTCAGACATTTTGTATTAAATATATAACAATTAAAAGATACTTAAGTATAAAAACATTTCCAGAAACAAGATATTCAGTTTTTAATCTTTCTTTTTTTAAATCAAAGTTTTAAAATCGTTTTCTCCTCTTCATCCGCAGCAGGATGTGCGCGTGCAGACTTCCGGAATCGATGACGTCATCGCCAAAAAATTTAACAAGAAACAAGTCAGCTGCGGTGTTGGTTCTGTGGTTCCAGATAAGGAGGTTTTTATTTGGGGTTTGGTGGAACAGACGGTTCTCTAAGGAGAGAGAGAGAGAGAAAGAGAGAGAGATAGAGAGAGAGGCAGAGAGAGAGAGAGAGAGACACTGAGCAGCTGCTGAAGGTAAAGCGCTCTGTAACATTATTAACGCTCTTGTTTCTCATGAACTGTTACAGAAATATATTAAATCATTAAATATTATGAATAAAATAATCTGTAATCGGCGCGGCAGTTTGACCTTTAACCGTGTTCTGGTGTTTGTGTGGTTGATGTTTCTGTAGCTGACGAGGCTTCTTGTTGGAATAGTCCGGTCCACCTTAAATGGTACAGCAGTGCCGCGGTGGCGCCTGAAGTGCCAGAATGGATCTCCTGTACTGTTTAAGGTGGAACGGAAAGTTGCCGTAAGAAGCCTGAAGCTCCGCGTTTTGGGAAATATGTTGATCTCTTTGATCTCTTTAACGCTTATTTACAGTTTACAGAATATTTACATCCGAAACTCGCTGATTGGTCGCCGTTAAAGTCAGTGACGTTAATTACGTCACACAGAATTAAAGCGCTCTTCTGGTTCCCTGCAGATTCACTGATTCCCGAACACTCGAGCTCAGACTGTTAGAGCTTATCTGGAATCAGCTCCTGTCAGTAAAATCAGCCCGAACATGAGAGAAATCTGATCCCTGATCAGCTCTCGCGCCTTTAGAAGCTTGATGAATATGATGCTGTTCTGTGCCAACATCAGAAATCAGAAATCATTTTTCTCTGATCTGCTATTTTAGTCCTGCTTTGCTTTGAATCGATTTTTCAAACGGGAAGTAGATCTTATAATCAATAATAATAAAAAATGTAATAATTGATCATTGGTTTATTATTTTAGTCTGATTGATCAGTTTATTATTTTAGTCTGATTGATTGGTTTCATATTATAGTCTGA
The DNA here is from genome assembly GCF_904425465.1 of Colossoma macropomum. Classification (NCBI taxonomy): domain Eukaryota; kingdom Metazoa; phylum Chordata; class Actinopteri; order Characiformes; family Serrasalmidae; genus Colossoma; species Colossoma macropomum. The sequence continues at coordinate 40,998,496 of NW_023494803.1, forward strand.
TGGATGATCGGCTTATTATTTTAGTCTGATTGATGATGGGAAGAACTGCATCCCTGGTTCCTGGTTACCTACCATACTGCAGAAAAATGAGTTCACAGTGAAACTAATATTAATTAAAAATGAAAACTCTTGCTGTTTCATTCAAAATGATGATGATGATAACAATAATAATAATAATATCTTTATTTATAGAGCATTTTTTATAGCAGTGGCAGCTCAGAGTGCTTTACAGGGAGACACATTTTACAGTAACAGACAAGACGATGACAGATCAGATTAAAGAGATAAAGATCAAAGAGCCATAGAGTTTAGTGACGCGCTAAGTCATCAGCTACAGGTAACATGTACAAAGAGAAGAGCAAAGGCCCTAAAACTGAACCCTGAGGGACTCCTCAAAAATTTGTTAAATCTTTTCAATGAATGATTTCCCACTGAAACCAAGAACTGTCTATTTGTCAAATATGATTTGAACCATGTACCCAGAATTCAAGATGGTGAACTACAATCTTGTGATCAACAGTAACAAAAGCTGCACTAAGATCCAAAAAGACCAGAACAGAAGGATTTTGTGCATCAGCATGGGTCTGAGGTCAACCAGTGCTGAGTCAGTACGAAAACCTGATTCAACTTCTCATGTAACCTGTTTGATATTAGATACACATTTAATTGTTTGAAAGTCACTTTTTCTAAGGCTTTATTTAAAAAAAAAATCCGTATTTATCTAATATGTCACTAAAAATATCACTAAAACAGGAAATGCTACGTCAGTATCACAGGATGCTGGTGTAGATGATATATCACTCAGCTCTCTGCTAAACGTTTGGCCTGGAAATTTCATCTTATGCCTTGGAAAAGTCGTGGAAATGTCTGTGATCTGTCATGTCAAATGCAGCAGTTCAACCCAGCTGTAGTTTCTATGTGCATTTCTCAACAATACTGTCATTTTGCTATTTTATTATATCCAACGTTTTTTTTTCTTCCAGAAATGAATGACCTACTGTTGCAGATCTTCTTCTCCTAGTGTCTACTTTCCTACACGGCCCGCATTCCTCTCCACAAACTTCTCAGGAGATGGTTCCACTAAGAAGATCAGTGGAGGAGACTGTTTGAAGGTGAGGAGCGAGAAATCGGGAGAGATCGTATGTGTGAACATGGCGTCTCCTGGAAGCTCCAACACTCAGAGAACCTCAGAGTCTGATGTTCTCCACACAGGAGACGCTGAAACCTCCTGCACAGAAACGCAGAAAGACACGAGCACAAGGACTCATCAATGTTCAGACTGCGGGAAGAGCTTCAATCGGCTCAGTTACCTCAAAACGCACCAGCGCGTTCACACCGGAGAGAAGCCGTATCAGTGCTCCGAGTGCGGAAGGTGCTTCACCGTGCAGAGTAACCTCCAAACACACCAGCGCACGCACACCGGAGAGAAACCGTACCGCTGCTCAGACTGTGGGAAGAGCTTTGCTGTGCAGTGTAATCTCCAGACTCACCAGCGCGTTCACAGCGGAGAGAAGCCGTACTGCTGCTCGGAGTGCGGCAAGAGCTTCAGCAGACAGGACCATCTTCAGCTGCACCAGCGCATCCACACCGGAGAGAAGCCGTGCTTCTGCTCGTTTTGTGGGAAGAGCTTTACAAGAGAGAGTCATCTCCAGCTCCACCAGCATGTTCACACAGGACAGAAACCCCATCAGTGCGCAGAGTGTGGGCGGAGCTTCAGAGACAGAGGCACTCTCAGAACACATCAGCGCATCCACACAGGAGAGAAACCGTATTACTGCTCCGAATGCGGAAAAAGCTTTACCAGAGCGGGTCACCTGGAGCTGCACCAGCGCATCCACACAGGAGATAAACCCTATTACTGCTCTGACTGTGGGCGGAGTTTCAGACACTCAAACACTCTGAAGACACACAAATGTGTAACGAGGGACGAGAAAACTCACGAGACACTTGAGATTTTAACTGATGATGATGATGATGATGATGATAATGAAACCAGGATGACAGAATATGTCTGTTAATCATACTTATACAGCAGTTTGACACAATCTATTTGGTCGAGAAACGTTCTAGCAGTGTTATTTATGATAACAGCACTTTTTTAACAACAGCATCTTTCCACTGAACACGGTCACTAAGTAACGACTGCTTTGTAGCAAACTGTCAGTCCGTTTCTACTTTAGAACAAAAGCAGAAAATGCTGAACATCCGACTTTCTCCTCTCGATTTCTCAGCGTATAAACGTCCAAAAATAACCAACTCTGCATTTTCTCACTCCTGAGAAAACAGTGAACAAAGTACAGCCGAAATGTTTTAAAAATGTCCTAAACGTCATGTTTAAGAAACGCAGATCGCTTTAGTCATTAAGGAGCATCTAAACGGTGCACGTATTTCTCTCATTTAGCTCAAATAAACAGCACATGTTTTTTTCTCGTGTGTTTATCTGGAGAAACCACATCAAATCACTGTGACCTCCACTTACTGGGTTTTATATTCTGCTTAACAGAAATTCCTCTTTTTACCAAGAGTGATTCGATGTTTTTATCCAAACATATTTGGTCATAGTTTGTTGTCTGTCTTTCAGGAAAAGATAATTTTTTGGACGTTTTATTTCATGAGAGATTCTTTACTTTATTCTTTATTTTGCAGATTTGTTGTATAAAGCACTAAAACACTGAAGTCATTGTTTATTTATGTAGCGCTTTTTACAGCAGCCGTTTTCACAAAGCAGTTTTACTGAAGTTCCGGGTCCGAGATCCCATGAGCCTCACCAAGAAAACCCAGGAACCACTGATAGGAGCCAAGACTCAGAGGGGGAACCCATCCTCCTCTGTTCCCCACCGGACAGCAAACAGTAACACAAGAGCAGCATACGGTGATCAGCACAGAGAAAAGGAGGCGGTGTTACGGTGTTTCACGGCTGTGATGATCTGAACTGACCTTTAGCTTCACCTGCGACCCAAACATACCAAAACACAGAGCGCGACGATCTGCTGATTAAATGTTTTCTAGACAGAACATTGATGACCTCATCAGGAGCTCCAGTTCAGCCTTATTTAGATTGTGTTTGTTGCTCGTAGTATGATCATATATACACGTACATTAAAACATTATTATTATTATTATTATTATTATTTAAAAAGCTTTGGACTCTGAGTTTTTAATCAGAACTTACTGAATCACTATTTTGAAATTCTTGGATGGACGAAAGTTCTGGATGAAGCAGTTTTGATAAAGTTGTGCAGATAAGATTCTCATCATTATCTTAAATTCTTACATTCAGGCTTTTTGCTTTTAACAGTAGAGGTTGAAATTTGAGGAACCGACTGTCGGGATGTTTTAGAGACGCAGTTAGGAAACAGTTTGATGATCATTTTTAAAATGTCTTTTAAATATTATGCAATTTTTATTGGTTTCTTTTCACTGTTGACTGTATTAACACTGACGGTGATTTTTATATCGCGTCATGTTTGCTGCGTTAAATCTGCTGCCTTTGGTTTCATTTTTCTATCTTGGGAACCACAATGGAAACAATAAGCTTTTATGTTTATCCTCTATTTTTGCTTTTTATATTATGTTTATATTATGTTTTATATTATTGCAAAACCCTTTATATAAAAACATTATGGTCCAATAAAATCACATTCAATCGGTTAATCAGTTGTAGTAACATTAACTGTGTAATTATATATAATTCAGAGATTGAATTTGATTGGTCATTCCAGATCAGATATCAGTTTTCTGGTCAAAAGCAGAGCTCCGCCCACACACACGCTGACCATCAGAAAGGTGTGAGGCTGAAAACAATAAGAAAACAAGATGTGATCAGTTTGATTTACAGTGTTTAATTTTCCATTTGAATGTATGAAATCATTCTTTAAATATCAGTGAGAATCTGAACTGCAGTTTATCAAACCCTGAAAACACTGATGCAGCTTTTTAACTGTATCTATTAGTAAACTTGTTAACTATAATTCTTCAGTTTGTTGAGCTTGAAGTAAAGCAGCTCATTGCTGTTTTAATATAAGTTACAGGATTTCTTCCCAGTGTAGAAGCTAATAGTGCTTTCGCTAACATTCTGGTTCCAAATAGAACAACCAGCAGCTGCTTCTTCAGTTTTAGCCTCTGATTAGAAAACTTATCACAGAATTAAAGAGCTTATGGGATTTTTGTAGGTCTGATTAATTTAACTCGAGACCGAAGATGTTTAAAGGCTTTTATTTGCTGATTTGTCTATTCAGCAGAAATAAAACTCACTGTGGTGATGATGATGATGATGATGACCCTCCTGTATTTAACAGCAGAGGGTTCAGAAATCTAATCTAGCGAACTCATTTACTCTGTCCACTGTATTTATTTATCATCTATTATCAAGAGTTTTATTCAGATTTTTATGGATGATTATTTTCATAATCACTTGATTAACCTGTTCATGTATCATTTATAATTTTCTAAATCTATACTTCATGTATGATAAAGATTGATGGAAATTTTCCACTGAAAAGAAACTTTGTCCAGAAAGCTGACTGTGACCGTTCCCTCGTGAGGAGTGTTTACAGGATAAGTTTTTTTAAGGAAATTAAATTTCTATATTAAAAAACTAACAAAAATAAATAAAATATAAAGCATTCTTTCCATCTTTATTATTATTGTCAGTAATTCTGCCTCTGGCCACTAGAGGGCTCTCTCCTGAGTACTAGCCCTGCAAAGCAACAAAGCAAGAGGTCACCTGATCAGTTGTAAGACTAACTGATTAAACGAGTGGAATCAGGTGGGCTCTTGTTAATTGAAACAAAAACCTGCACCCACATCGGCCCTTTGTGGAGGAGATTGGACCCCCGCCTTAAATACTCCCCAAACTCAGCCAGTCAGCATGAAGTATTGCCAGAGTCTTTGAGTCTTTTTGGAATCCGTCTTTGGTTTTTTGCCGTTTTTGTATCACTGCCTGAGTCGTTGGACTGATTTACTGATGTACCATATAATTAAAAAGCCTGCAAATGGATCTCTCACAACTCTGAGTCTACAGTGTCACAATTATTATTATTATTACTATTATTATTATTATTATTATTATTATTATTATCATTATTTATTTGTTTGTGTACTTTTGTGTGAACAGGAAGGGTCTCTGTGGAGTTTCTTCATTATCTGATCTGTAGAAGGTTTGAGGTTTTGTGAAGAAAGAGAATAAAAACAAATTGAAGGATTTTACTTTTATATTTATTGCATTTAAAAAAGATAAACAATGACAGAGTAAACAGCCATTATATTCACAGATCTCATATTGTTAAATCTTTATCATAATTAAAAAATGATCACAGTCTTATATGCGGTGCCGGAGTGGGTGATCAGGACAGTAGGGAGAATTCCCGCTGCTTAATGTGAGCTAATGTAAAAACACACAAACACAAACACAAAAACACTCAGACAGACTATTAATGTTACATCTAAGTGAGAATCTGTAGTAATTTAGGGGTTAAATCAGTGAAACTACTTCAAAGATGAAATATTGTCCCCATAAAATCTGACAGAAGTTTTTCTGACGGAATGTCCTGAGATGATATTATTATTAAAATATTATTGTGGTCACTTCAGTCATTCTGTAAACAGTTAAACAGAACTGACCTGTCATCACCGAAATGCTATAATCAAATAATCAACAATAAAAAATTATTTGTTCAAATTAATTAGATCATCAAATTAAGCTTAAGATTAATTCAATTAAGCAGCATCTCAGATGCGTTTTGTTCTGAGCGGTTCATACTGCGCTGCTCTCATGCTGTGCTGTGTTGATGTAGCGAGATGTAACTTCACCTGTTTAAAACTCTGTACATAGAACACGATACAGAACATATCGACCATATGAAAATATAAATGTTCTTTTGGCTGCACTAAACTGTAATTTCCTGAACGGAGTTCAGCTGTAATAAATTTTAAACTGTTGGAGGCGCTGTGTGACCTCAGGCTGCTTCGCGAACAAGACCTTGGGACCTCGGGACAACTGCGTGATGCTGCGGGCCAGGAGAGTAGGCGTCGAAAACAGTGTGCTGGAAAGCATATCTTCAACGTCTCTCTGAGCCAGGCAGTTTTCCCAGAGTGCTTCAAAACAATCACCATCATTTCTGAAAAAATCAACTGTAGCCCTCATTCATCATGAAGTGCTTTGAGCAGTCTGTAATTAGACACATAAAGAGCCATGTTCCTTCCACACCGGATCCCCCACTGTTCACACTGCTGACTCAAAGTGCTGCAAAGCAGAACTTAAATCATATCCTCAAGTTTACTGATGACACTAGAGCAGTGGCTCTTATCAGCAACAGTGACAAGGCAGCACACATGGAGGAGGTGAAGCGGCTTGCAGGCTGGTGCAGCGATAACAGCCTCTCCAACATCCACCAGGATTAATCTAGACCCTCTCCAACGTCCACCTGGATTGATCTAGACCCTCTCCAACATCCACCTGGATTACTCTAGACCCTCTCCAACATCCACCTGGATTAATCTAGACCCTCTCCAAATCAGGCCCGTAGCACGATGCTGTCCAGCCCACAAAATTATTTTCATTTTCTATTAAGATTAGCCCATTTCACAGTGTGCTGCACTGCAATGTGAAGTGCACTTCAACACCCCTTTCCCCAACACCAATCTATGGGATACCTCAATCCTACCACACCAGTCACATCACCAGACTGTGTTTCAGCAGCAGCCCAACCAATATAAACACTTAGCTAGCTAAAAAACACCTAGTTTACTAAAAGTGAGAAGTGGACAGTGAACGCTCAGTATTTCAAAACGGCTGGGAGCTAAAATACCTTTTTACTTCCAATATTTGTCTCGTTTGCAGAGATTATGTGGCCATGATGAAGAAATACCACAGTAAGTACGGCTGGATAGACAGCAATGGCATCAGAAAAGTGGCGGAGATGAAGAAAGTTGTCCTCTGGCCCACAGATTTGTTGAGATTTTTTAATTTGGCCCTTTTAGCGGTTGAGTTTGACACCCCTGATCTAGACCCTCTCCATATCCACCAGGATTAATCTAGATCCTCTCCATATCCACCAGGATTAATCTAGACCCTCTCCATATCCACCAGGATTAATCTAGGTTTCCAATATCCACCACAGACTGATCACCCTATGGCTGTTCCAGCAAAAGCCTTAACGAGTTAGTCCAGAACGCTGCAGCCAGAGTCTCACAAGAACCAGAACGTTTGACCATATCAGCCCAGTTTTATCAAACCTGCACTGGTTGCCAGTTAAATTTCGCATCGATTACAAAATTCTCTTACTGACCTATTAAGCTCTAAACGGACTCACCCCTCAGTACCTGAGTGAACTTCTCTCATACTATGAACTATCACGCCTACTTAGATCACAAGGTGCTGCTCACTACTAGTACCTAGAATTAATAAAGCTACATCGGGGGGAGAGCCTTTTCATACAAAGCCCCCCAGCTTTGGAATAATCTTCCAGTCAGTGTTCAGGACTCAGACACGGCCTCAGTCTTTAAGTCTAGGCTAAAAATCAGTTTAGCCAAGCTTTTGGTAATTAGCTTTTCAGGCTAACTGCTTGCCTGTTTCCTGGACCAGTCTGACTACCATGGAGCTTCTCACTGCACAACGCTGTGCAAACCTCACCTGCATGAACTGACCCTCCTGATGATGCTGCTGCATTAAATCATAGACATCACCTGCTTTTCCTTTCTTTCCATATTTTATATTAATGGTCCAATCTCATTTTCTGCTGTTATTGTTTGCTATCCGGTGTGGTCCAGAGGAGAATGGGTTAAAGCTGCTTTGTGACAACACCTGTTGTAAAAAGTGCTTTATAAATAAACTTTGACTTGACTTGACCCTTTACCATCACTGCACACCTGCACTTTGTGTAACGGTGTGAATCTGCTATGAGACTCGATCTTTATATATATATATATATATATGTGTGTGTGTGTGTGTGTGTGTGTGTGTGTGTGTGTGTGTGTCTGTGTATTTATTGTTTTGTATATTTACTGTCAGGTGTATTTATTGCACATTCTGCAATCAGTGTTGTTCTGTGTGATGTACTGCTGGTGTGTGTTTGAGGCCTGAAGAACCACATTTCATTCCAATGTATATATTGAGGTATATTGAGTAATGACCACTTGCGGTGAGCTGCAAGATCCCCAACGTGAAATTTGAACCCAAACCAAACCCGAAACACTTCTGAGAAAATACAGTCAAATGCGACCAAACCCCCCTCCCCTTGAGGCCTAAGAGCTTTACTAGGGGCCTGGTGGAGTAGGGGACCTGAGAGCTCTACCGGGGTCCCTGCTGGAGTGGGGCACCTGAGGACTTTACCGGGGGCCCCGGTGAAGGAGGGCACCTGAGGGCTTTACTGGGGGCCCCGGTGGTGGTTGAACTTGCTGATGGTTCCTGGGTGCAGGCCTCGCTGAGCTGTGGGCTGGATGGCTACAGAACTTGAAGCTACAGAGAAGAGAAAACAGACAGAGTTTAAGAACATAAACACCTCAGCACCTAAAAACCTCACAACTACCACACACTTAAACACCTTAACACTTAAATACCTTAACATCACAACACTTTAACATCTCTACAGTTAAACACCTGAACTCAAAAACTTTAATAGCTTAGCACTTCAGCACCTAAAGATTTCTACACGTTAACACTTAAATACCTTAACACAGCCAGTTTAGCACCTCAACAGTTAAACACCTGAACACTTCTTCTCTTAGACACATTAACATCTCCACACAGCTAAACACACATTAACATACACCGTTCTGAAAACACTGCAGTGGATCTGAGTGTATTTAATTCACTGTTACGCCGTTTTGGAAAATCAGAAGAAAATTAACAGAGAGAATGTTTGTGTAAAACTGTGGTCCCAAAAACTATTTGGACACTTTAACCGTAAACTTAATTAAAGTTCTTTAGGTTTCTTCATAAAACGTTCGGCGAAATACTGTTTGAGAGAAAACACTTTTAGCAGAACATCAGACTGACGGCGACTCTGTGTGGAGAACCTCTGAGTCTGGGGTCAGAGGTCAAAGTCACTCACCGGGGGGGAGCTGGAGTGATGTGATTGGAGGAGGCAGAGCCGACCAGAGAGAAAGTCCAACCTACACACACACACACACACGGTCAGATCACACACACAGCTGTACGAACAGGAAGTGAAATGAAGGTGGCAGGAAGTTACACACAGTGTGGGCGGGCCTCCGCGGCGTCTGCGTGAATTTATCAGCCTTCTGACCTTTAACCTCTTTAACCT
>NW_023494803.1:41012761-41017761 GCF_904425465.1 Colossoma macropomum
TTTTGACAAAATCCATCAGCCACACAGTGGACATTAAAAAATGATTCACAGTACATAATCTATACACACATTGCGGCCCTTGGGAGCATGATTAACCTGCTTAATTGCTGGTAGTCATGGTAACAGCTTTACCTGTAACACCGACCCAGTCCTCGTGCAGGACGTTACAGAGGCGTGTCTGTGTGGGCGTGGTCAGGCACCTGTTGTCGGGCACACCATTGTGTGATTGGTCACCCAAGTGGTCAAAGTCATCCAGCAGGTCCTCACAGTTCTCATTTCTATCAGAGGAACCAGAAGAGAAGGACATTTCCTCTGTTCCATCTGGAAGGTCAGCTGGACCTGCAGGTTTCTCAAACTAAAACAAAACAAAAAGACTGACACCTGGACACCTAAAAAAACAGGTGCTAGAAGTGGTTCTTTAAGCGGTTCAATAGAAGAACCACTTTTGGCTCCTTGAAGAACTTTGTTTGAAAAAGAGATTTGTGAGTGTGAAGAATCTCTTGAAGATTAAAAGAAACCTTACATACTGTAAAGGTTCTATGCTTATTTAACCTCATTTACAAAGAGGCACTAAGAGGCTTTTTTTAGATCAGCCTCATCCTGGAGGCTCTAAAGCAGCCACTTTAACTCAGCCAGGGACTGTTAATGAGATGATCAGCTGGATCAGGTGTGTTGGGAGCAGAAAAAAAATATAATCTGCAGGACAGTGGATCTCCAGGATTTGGGGTGGGAAAACGCTGTTGGGGAACCAAAAGTGTTTCTACTATGGCACTAAACAAAGACCCTTTTGGCGGCCTCATTTTAAGAATATGTGTATAAAACATAATTTTTTGATTATGCCAGCATTTATAGTTTAGAACTACTTTTTAACCACCTGACAGTCCGTGATAGACCTCAATAAACACTTCCTTTAAAAAGCAGAAATCAGACAACCACGCAGCCATCTAAACACGCTGAGACGTTCCAGATGTGCTACTCACCCTCTGAACATTGTGGTTAGACTCCGGAGTAAGAGACAGGGTTTTAATCTGATGCTTTTCTTGGCTCCTCCCTACCACTAGCAGGTGCTGTGGTTTAGCAGCGAATGAGTGAGTCAGACTATAGCCCAGTGTTGAGGATTTACTCAGCACACACTTGGGGAGCAAAGGCTTCTGCGGACCACTAGAGGGCGTAGAACATCCTGAAAGAGACGCTACAGAAGAGGAACATTCAGGGAAGCTCTTGACAAAGCCCAAACCCAGTCTGCTGCTGCTGAGGCACTGTGGGGGTTTGAGTCCAGGAGCGCGTAAAGGGCACAGCTGGGTGTTGGGAAGAGGCTTGGCGAGTTCCACTGCCTTACTGAATGAGAAGGAGCGTGGGATGGAAGAGCTTGTTGGTGAGGGCTGCCTGAAGTAAGTGAAACTCTGAGAGCGAACCATTCTGTCGGCAGAAAGCATTTTGAGGCCACAGCTGGACCGAGGTAAGCCGTCTCCAGAGCTGGGATTATCTCGCAGCCTCTGGAACCGGGGACCCCGTCCACTGGTGGACAAGTCCACAGTACCATTCTGGGTCAGTTTAGAGGAGGAGCTGCTGGGTGAGGTGGAGCTGAGGGATGCAGTTTGGCCAATTTTAGGGCTAGACCTGGACCTTGAGGATTTGGGCCCTGGTTTTGGACTTCCTATCAGTACAGATGATGCAGATTTGCGCCCTGTCGCAGTCAGCGTGGAAGGTTTCTTGTTTGTTCGGGTTCCTGGAGGATGGAAGGCATGAGTCTCTCTTTTCCCTCCAGACAGTTCCTGATTTAGGGTGACAGTAGAGCTCCCAGTCTCTTTTGTCCACTTCATAGAGAAGGATGAAGGCTGTACCACTCTGCTGGGTTTTCCAGAGATTTTCCGGCAATCATGGGTGTGCTGACCATGGAGAGTACTGTTAGGCTGAGAGGACAGGGCATTCACAGGCCGGGAACCAAATTTTGGCAGTCTGGAGACCATGGTGGGCTTACTGGGAGTCTTTTGTTCCATTAGCAAAAGTCAGTCAGGAAGACACTCCTAAACACCAGAGCTATAGATGGAAAGAGAGAGAAAGAGACAAAAAGAAAAAAGAGTGTTAGTGGTAATGGACGTGGCAAATATTTATCCACACTGAATAATTTACTCTTCTCTGAAAGAAAATTATAACAACAATAAGCAAATCTCAAATTAAAACAAGAAACAAAACTGAATAAAACAATCAGTTTTCAGTTCAGTTCAGGTTCATTTGAATGACACCTTTTTTTTGTCGTCACCCCAAAACAAATGCTGAAATCACTGAGGGACAGTGTCGGGGGTAACTCCCTAACAGTCTGAGGAGGAAATTATTATCATGCAAACTAACTTCTGTTGGTCATTTTGAAGTTCATCATATTTTTTCCCAGGAAATCTCTGAAGTGAATCAGCTGAATCGTTAGTCTATGTCTGCTGAATCTGGATTTAGACCCCATCATAGTACATCATAGTAGAATGATCTCTTATTTTTCTCTGACCAAGAAAATGTATCTTTACTGGTTCTGCTTTATCTTAGTGCAGCATTTGATATGATAGACCACTCTATCTTACTAGATCTTTTCCTGGTTCAGATCTTACGTCACTGATCACTGTCAGTTTGTAAATGTAAACAGTAAATTGTCTGTTCTTACAAACGTAAAGTATGGTGTTCCACAAGGCTCTGTTTTAGGGCCTATATTATTCCACATTATAGATGCTATCACAGGGCACCATTATCAGTAAACACGGCATCAATGTCCACTGCTATGCTGATGACACGGTTATATATATCAAGCAAATCAGATGATAAACTTCAACTTAATAAGATTGAGGACTGTATAAAAGACAAAAGACTGGATGTCGAGTAACTTTCTCCTACTTAACTCAGATAAAACAGAGGTTCTGCTTCTTGGTACAAAAGCTGCTAGAAACAAACAAACTGTCTAATTTAACACTTAAACTTAATAGTTTCTCAGTTGCGTCAGGTTCTTCTGTAAAAAAAATCTTGGTGTCTCGATAGATTCCAATCTGTCCTTCGACCCACATATAATGAATATTACTAGAACAGCCTTCCTGCATCTCTGCAGTATTGCTAAATTGAGAAATGCATTCTCTCTACAGGATGCAGAAAAGCTAGTTCATGCATTTATTGCCTCAAGCCTGGATTACTGTAATGCCCTGCTGGCTGGCTGTTCCAGCAAAAGCCTTAACGAGTTAGTCCAGAACGCTGCAGCCAGAGTCACACAAGAACCAGAAGGTTTGACCATATCAGCCCAGTTTTATCAGCCTTACACTGGTTGCCAGTTAAATTTCGCATCAATTATAAAATTCTCTTACTGACCTATAAAGCTCTAAACGGACTCGCCCCTCAGTACCTGAGTGAACTTCTCTCCCACTATGAACCATCACGCCTACTTAGATCACAAGGTGCTGCTCACTATTAGTACCTAGAATTAATAAAGCTACATCAGGGGGTGGAGCTTCTCATACAAAGCCCCCCAGCTTTGGAATAATCTTCCAGTCAGTGTTCGAGACTCAGACTCAGCCTCAGTCTTTAAGTCTAGGCTAAAACCCACTTGTTTAGTGGAGCCTTTGGTAATTAGTTTTCCCTGTTAGATAAAAGGTGCAGATCTGGGGGTTCATGGTCACAGAGTATTATGGTAAACTGGGAGTGTTTGTGCTGTCGTCCCACTGCCTCGCGCACTCACTCAGGTTTGCTGATGGTGGAGTGGAGGGGCGCCGACATCTCAGGGAGCCTCATGACTCTGTTACCGTCTGTCTCTCCCTGTTAGTGAGGCTGTGATAACTAGACCTGCTGGAGTCTCTGCTGCTCTGTTAACACTGTAATCTGTGATCAGTCTCTCTGTACAGAACTGACTCTCTGTGTGTTTCCTTTCTTTGCTGAGTTGAACATCCTGTGCGTCTGATGCTGTTGCTTCTTCTGCCTTGATCGGGTGCCACTGCTCACCAGCCTTCTGGACCGGTTTGACCACCATTGAGCTTCATGCTGTACAACGCTGTGCAAACCTCACCTGCATGAACTGACCCTCCTGATGATGCTGCATTTTTTAATCATAGACGTTGCTTCTTCTGCTTTTCTCCTTCTCTGTATCTTATACTGATGGTCAAACTTCTGCTGTTATTGTTTGCTATCCGGTGTGGTCCAGAGGAGGATGGGTTCCCCTTTTGAGTCTTGGTTCCTCTCAGTGTTTCTTCCTCTTGCTCTTAGGGAGTTTTTCCTTGCCACTGTCGCCATTGGCGACGCTCATGGAGACTCAGACCCAGATTTTTCTGTAAAGCTGCTTTGTGATGACACCTGTTGTAAAAGTGCTACATAAATAAACATTAACTTTAACTGAATCATTTGTGTAAATCAGTAGAGTGAATCAGCCGAATCGTTTGCCTAAATTGTACCAACTTCTTCCATCAGCATTGTTATTCTCAGCTATTAGTGTTTTAAAATGTAAATCCTCAAACTCAGCTCTGCTCAGTGAATGTAGCTGAAACACTGAACAGTAACTGCACTCAGTAAAATAAATGAGCCCTGAGTTTATACAGAACGGTCAGTCCAATTCATACAGAGGTAACAATGGAGCACATTAAAGAGCCGCTGCTCTCTTTACTGAACGTCTCCTTCATCACTATCTCTTCTCTGAAGGTCTGAGCTTCTTAACTTCATACTAAAAACAACAAGAAGAAACAGACAGAGAGAGAGAGTAAGAGAGAGAGGGAGAGGGAGAGACAGAGAGACAGAAAAAGATGAGGTCAATGAACTTTGCTCACATACTGACCCAAATACAGATCTCAGAGAGAGAGAGAGAGAGGGGGGGATAATCCTTGTATTTCTGCCAAAATCAGGTCACCCAGAGCTGCACTAAAGCTCTTTAACTCGACAACACAGTGTGTGTGTGTGTGTGTGTGTGTGTGTGTGTGTGCCTGTGTGTGTGTGTGTGTGTGTGTGTGTGTGTGTGTGTGTGTGCCTGTGTGTGTGTGTGTGTC
>NW_023494803.1:41020261-41025261 GCF_904425465.1 Colossoma macropomum
CCAATACCAACACTAATACGAGTACCAATACCAATTCTAATACTAATACCAGTACCAATAACCATACCAATACCAATATCAGTACCAGTACCAATATACTAATACCAATATCAGTACCAGTACCAATATACTAATACCAATGCCAACACAACATTTACCCTGATACATTAGCTCAGCTGTCCAGCGATCAGTGACCAAACTGACCAGAGAAGCTGAATCAGATGTTTGTACAGAATGAATGTTATATAATGTTGGAGTTATTATATAAACACGGTGAGTAATCACAATACGGTCCACTGAGTGTTTGTGAGTGTGTGTGTGTGTGTTAGCCGCAGGCTGGACGGAGTGTGTTCCGCCTGACTGGACGCTGCGCTGTGGTGCTGCACTCGTCTGTCAGAGTCACTCCGTCCTGCAGTGTTTCAGCTTCAGGAGCTGGACGGTGTGGAAATTTCAGACCTCAGTGACCGACACTAAAACCATGTCCTGTATTATCGCTGCACTGTTTCCTTACAAACATAATAATATACATATACATTATATAAATTATCTACAATAATAAAAATCTATAATAATATATAACAATAATAATATATACTACTAATAATACAGGAACAATTTCTACATCAATAATCTACAATAATCTATAAAAACTCCTCATCTGTAAGATATTCCTGCAGTGCTGTTTTATCTATATTTCTTCTGTAATATCCTTCAGTGACTGTAGTGAGTTTCTGATTTTCTGTAAGATTCTAAGAATTATGTAACACGACTCCTGTAAACATTACTGTAATACTATACTGATGTATATGTATACATATATACATATAGACAATACTGTACTGTGTGTGTGAGTGATTGTGTGTATAACACTGTTCCATTATATTAACTAATATATAATATACTGTAATATCACTGCAGATGTTTTTATAAAGTTCTTCTGCGCTGTATCATCACAACCTGAATCTGAATCTGTTTGTTTATGTAAAGTTTCTGCAGTTCATCAAACAAAGAGCTTCAATAAGAGCTTTACCTTCAGCCTGAGATCACAGCTTCGTCCATCTGCTGAACTGCTGACCTTCAGAACTCAACACTGCTTTCAACAACCTGAGCATCATCAGAACCCCGAGGAACATCCTGAGGAACATCCTGAAGAACATCCTGAGGAACGTGCTGCTTTAGAGATGTTTCAGATGATTCCTCCATAAAGGACCAGATCAGGATTCCTCAAACAGGGAGAGAAACAGCAGCGGAGATCAGCTCTGTATTGATCAGCTCTGTATTGATCAGGTCTGTATTGATCAGCTCTGTATTGATCAGGTCCAGCTGTGTTTGGTCGTTGTGAGCTGATTAATCTCCTGTCTTCATTCAGGGTTTTCCATTCATGCTGATGATGAGACACTGAAACTTTCCAGATCCTCAAAATTCTCTCGCGAACCTCCCGGCTCGTTTCCCCGCGCGCAGCCTCCGCTTTTCCGTCTCAGAGCTAACAGCTAACAGAGTTCAAACTACAGCAGTTCTTCACTCACACCGCGGAGTGACACCATCATCATCATCTTCATCCTCATCCTCGCGCGTGTTTCTGTAAATAAATTCACACTTTAAGCCCCGCCCACCCCTCGCGCGCTGTGACGCATGTCTCAGTTCGGAAACTCCGCCTCCGTTCAAACGACCTTAAAATACAACGTCAGTATTAAAATTATTCTTAACAAAACGGGATAAAAACAAACGCCTTAAATGAGTTTATTATAAAACACATTATTAATAAATAACTATAATTTGTAACAGTAACAGTGCGTAAATCTGCTGAACCGGTTCAGGTGGAACTCAGTTTAACAGCACCAGAGAACCTAATGTGGAGAGAAAGAGGAGGCGGGGGGTTACGGGGGGGGGTGGTGTTCAGAACGAGAGAGATTTTTTTCAAATTGTCCACTAGGGGGCGGTGTTGACCTGTGTGTTTGAGCTGCTCCGGTTTCGGGTGTGTAATTTTATTCTCGCGGCTGTAAAAGAGACGGAGGAATAAAAAACAAAGAAATCAGTGAAACATCCTGATAAAATATAAAGTCTTTAATATTCATAACTTCAGAATCTTTGAAGTCTCTTTTTTTACCCTCAGGCTGAAAATCAGCCGAAACGCAGATGAAACTAAAAGCTTTTGATTTCGATTCTGTAAGTGATAAATTAAAAGTGCTAAATGATTTTAAACTTTTTAAGTTTAAACTCTGAATTAATTTTTACACCATTTTTACATTTGAACACAGACAGAAATTATGTTTTGTAGAAACAATATTGAAACTGTTTTCTTCTCCTGTCTGTGAAGCAGTGCATGCTGGGATCATTTCCATGTAGATCATTAACCATCATTTAATAACTGAGAAGTTAAATTATGTTCAATTAAATTTGACAAGTTATACTTAATAATTTTATCATTTGTTGTACATAAATCTACATTTTTGAAAACTCCCAATATTTTTAATAGATTTACTTTATAATAACGTGTCAAAAGTAAAAAAGTGTAAACCTTTCAGTGAACTTACTGTACTTTATTTACTGTTTATTTTTGTTTGTATTTCTATATTACATTATTATTCTAATATTCTATAATTTTATGGTGTTATTTGTTCAGTGTCATATTTCAGTTTCCTTTATTTAAACTGGTCACTGAAAACTGGTGAATTTGATTAATTGAGTATTAATATTTAAATCAAGATTAAAACACTCAGATTACAGATCAGCCGTGTTGCAGGTGCTTTGTGCTGTTTCTACTGGAGAACATAAGAAAGAGAAATAAAACAATAAACATAAAAGAATGAAGTAAGAAATATAAAAATATGAAGATGTGAGTTAAAAAACAGTTAAATGGACAGTAAAGACAGAAAGAGAGCAGAGACACATTCCACAGCAGACAGAAACTCCAGAACAGAGAGATGCTAAAGAGCAGAGAGACGTTCCAGAGTAGAGAGATGCTCTGGAGCAGAGAGACACTACAGAGCAGAAAGATGCTCCAAAACAGAGACACGGTCAAGAGCAGAGAGACACTCCAGAGCAGAGAGATGCTCAAGAGCAGAGAGACATTCCAGAGTAGAGAGATGCTACAGAGCAGAAAGACACTCAAGAGCAGAGAGATAAACAAGCAGAGACATTCCAGAGCAGAAAGACATTCCAGAGCAGAGAGACACTCCAGAACAGAGAGATGCTCAAGAGCAGGGAGATGATCCAGAGCAGAGAGACGCTACAGAGCAGAGAGACACTCCAGTACAGAGAGATGCTCAAGAGCAGGGAGATGATCCAGAGCAGAGAGACGCTACAGAGCAGAGAGACACTACAGAGCAGAAAGACACTCCAAAACAGAGACACGGTCAAGAGCAGAGAGACACTCCAGAGCAGAGAGATGCTCAAGAGCAGAGAGACGTTCCAGAGCAGAGAAACACTCCAGAACAGAGAGACACTCAAGAGCAGAGAGACGCTACAGAGCAGAGACACACTACAGAGCAGAGAGACTCTCCAAAACAGAGAGACACTCAAGAGCAGAAAGATGCTCTGGAGCAGAGAAATGTTCCAGAGCAGAGAGATGCTCCAGACGTTCCAGAGCAGAAAGACACTCCAGAGCAGAGAGATGCTCCAGAGCAGAGAGACACTCCAGAACAGAGAGATGCTCAAGAGCAGAGAGAAACTCCAGAACAGAGAGATACTACAGAGCAGAGAGTCGCTCCAGAACAGAGAGACGTTCCAGAGCAGAGAGACACTACAGAGCAGAGAGATGCTCAAGAGCAGAGATGTTCCAGAGCACAGAGACACTACAAAGCAGAGAGACGCTCCAGAGCAAAGAGACACTCAAGAGCAGAAAGACGCTCTGGAGCAAAGAGACACTACAGAGCAGAGAGATGCTCCAAAGCAGACACTACAGAGCAGAGAGACACTACAGAGCAGAGAGACGTTCCAGAGCAGAGAGACACTCCAGAACAGAGAGATACTACAGAGCAGAGAGACGCTCTAGAACAGAGAGACACTACAGAGCAGAGAGACACTCCAGAACAGAGAGATACTACAGAGCAGAGAGACACTCCAAAGCAGAGAGACATTTCAGAGCAGAGAGACGCTCCAGAGCAGAGAGACGTTCCAGGGCAGAGAGATGCTCCAGAGCAGAGAGACACTCCAGAACAGAGAGATGCTCAAGAGCAGAGAGATGTTCCAGAGCACAGAGACACTTCAAAGCAGAGAGACGCTCTGGAGCAAAGAGACACTACAGAGCAGAGAGACGCTCCAAAGCAGACACTACAGAGCAGAGAGACACTACAGAGCAGAGAGACGTTCCAGAGCAGAGAGACACTCCAGAGCAGAGAGACGCTCCAGTACATAAAGAAGTTCCAGAGCAGAGAGACACTACAGAGCAGAGAGACGTTCCAGAGCAGAGAGACACTCCAGAGCAGAGAGACGCTCCAGTACATAAAGAAGTTCCAGAGCAGAGAGACGCTCCAGTACATAAAGAAGTTCCAGAGCAGAGAGACACTACAGAGCAAAGAAATGCTCCAGAGTAGAGAGGCCCTACAGAGCAGAGAGACACTCTCGGACAAGCAAAATTGTCCAGACTGGTTTTGACTCTTCTGTGTCGGTACTGGCAGCAGAGGGACCGTTGGGCGTTTCTCCCTCACTGGATTGTGGTCGCCTCCCCGTTTTTAGAGTTTCCTGATTTTGTAGGTCTGATTTTGTAGGTCTGAGTTTGTAGGTCTGAGTTTGTAGGTCTGAGTGCTGTGATTGTTCTGCTAATAAACAACTCATTCAACTTCAGCTCATTAATCACATTCAAATCATTTCTGCTGCTTTTTCTCAACACTGTGTTCATCATCATCATCATCATCATCATCATCGCTCTCCTCACTTCAGCTGGCCTGAATTAACACACACAGAGATTTACAGCCCCAGCACCAGATGGAGAGAGAGAGAGAGAGAGAGAGAGAGAGAGAGAGAGAGAGCGCACAGCTGAACAGTTGAAAGAAGAAAGA
>NW_023494803.1:41030261-41052761 GCF_904425465.1 Colossoma macropomum
TGATAAATATATGTTTAAAATGCATTTATCAGTATTAGTTATTATCTGTGTTCAGTTGAGTGTAATGAAGGTTCCAGATGTAACTAAACGTTCTTCTGTGATCTGCACTGTACTTTACATTAACCATGTACGTCTGCAGTCAGACTCTCACACACAATGTATTTCACATAAACAAGATATCAGATCATAACTGCATTTTCACAGAGTATCAATACCCACAACACTCGCTTCTGTCCTGATAAAGGATCATTTGATCAGATTTATAATGAAGATACTGGAACACAAATTCATTTCTAAAGGTATCAGACTGTGAAGAGCATCAGACAGAATTCTGGATATTTTCATAAATTTTCAAATGGATTTGATAAACACATTTACATATATTTATTTTTGTCTGGTACATTTCTATGTGTAATATTTCCCCAAAAAATGTTAAATAAATGCATTTAAAATATATTTGGTTAATATGGCAAAATATTCTGAAATACATTTTAGAGTTTGTACTGTATTTCAGCATCGACTGCAGTGTGTTTTTTCCATACGGGACGAAGAATCAGGGTCTCCTCTGTGTCACTGCCCAACAAAGGGGTGCAAACTCTTCACATCACCACGGAAACTGAGCAGAGCAGGTAATGTAGGGAACCGCCTGTAGCCCACACCGTTCTGAGGAAGTAAAGACAGGCGGTGGTTTGGCGACACTGACTTTTCCTGCAGCCCCCCAGGACGTCAGCTCAGCCTGGCTGAAGATTAGACAGATGGCAGCGCAGGACTCATCAGGCCTTACAGCAGCTCAGGAACGGCAGGTCTTGTCCTTGAAAAGGACCATCTGAGTTTCCTGTCTGCTGTATCTGATCCCCTATTGATGACACTCTTGATCAGCTGGCTGAATTAACTCGAGTCAGTTCCCTTAACCTGAGGGTCTTGGTAGGTGGAGCTTGCGCTGGATGCCAGGTTCAATTCTGAGTGATGGGTCAGAGTGGTGCTGTTTGGACTCTTGGCACACTTCATGAAGAGCCGCTGTTTGGACGGTCAGGAGGTTTTTGCTGCTGTTGGCAGAGAAAGCCCCTAATTTAGCTCGACAAGTTTCAGCTCACTGTCAGTGTCGTATTTGATGCTGTGATGACCAATTTAGCAAATGTACCTGCAGTTTGGGTTTACGTGGCCTGATGGTAGACTCTTTCTCAGGTGTGATGTGATGGTAGATTCTTTCTCAGGTGCAATGTGATGGTAGATTCTTTCTCAGGTGTGATGTGATGGTAGATTCTTTCTCAGGTGTGATGTGATGGTAGATTCTTTCTCAGGTGTAATGTGATGATAGACTCTTTCTCAGGTGTAATGTGATGGTAGATTCTTTCTCAGGTGTAATGTGATGATAGACTCTTTCTCAGGTGCAATGTGATGGTAGATTCTTTCTCAGGTGTGATGTGATGGTAGATTCTTTCTCAGGTGCAATGTGATGGTAGATTCTTTCTCAGGTGTGATGTGATGGTAGATTCTTTCTCAGGTGCAATGTGATGGTAGATTCTTTCTCAGGTGTGATGTGATGGTAGATTCTTTCTCAGGTGTGATGTGATGGTAGATTCTTTCTCAGGTGTAATGTGATGGGAGATTCTTTCTCAGGTGCAATGTGATGATAGACTCTTTCTCAGGTGTAATGTGATGGTAGATTCTTTCTCAGATGTGATGTGATGGTAGACTCTTTCTCAGGTGCAATGTGATGATAGACTCTTTCTCAGATGTGATGTGATGGTAGACTCTTTCTCAGGTGTAATGTGATGGTAGACTCTTTCTCAGGTGTAATGTGATGGGAGATTCTTTCTCAGGTGCAATGTGATGGTAGACTCTTTCTCAGGTGTGATGTGATGGTAGATTCTTTCTCAGGTGTAATGTGATGATAGACTCTTTCTCAGGTGTGATGTGATGGTAGACTCTTTCTCAGGTGTAATGTGATGGTAGATTCTTTCTCAGGTGTAATGTGATGGTAGACTCTTTCTCAGGTGCAATGTGATGATAGACTCTTTCTCAGGTGTAATGTGATGGTAGATTCTTTCTCAGATGTGATGTGATGGTAGACTCTTTCTCAGGTGTAATGTGATGGTAGACTCTTTCTCAGATGTGATGTGATGGTAGACTCTTTCTCAGGTGTGATGTGATAAGAGATTCTTTCTCAGGTGTGATGTGATGGTAGATTCTTTCTCAGGTGCAATGTGATGATAGACTCTTTCTCAGGTGTTATGTGATGGTCGATTCTTTCTCAGGTGTGATGTGATGGTAGACTCTTTCAGGTGTGATGTGATAGGAGATTCTTTCTCAGGTGTAATGTGATGTGATGGTAGACTCTTTCTCAGGTGTGGTGTGATGGTAGACTCTTTCTCAGGTGTAATGTGATGTGATGGTAGACTCTTTCTCAGGTGTGATGTGATGGTAGACTCTTTCTCAGGTGTGGTGTGATGGTAGACTCTTTCTCAGGTGTAATGTGATGTGATGGTAGACTCTTTCTCAGGTGTGATGTGATGGTAGATTCTTTCTCAGGTGTAATGTGATGGTAGACTTTCTCAGGTGTAATGTGATGGTAGACTCTTTCTCAGGTGTAATGTGATGGTAGACTCTCAGGTATAATGTGATGGTAGACTCTCTCAGGTGTAATGTGATGGTAGATTCTTTCTCAGGTGTAATGTGATGGTAGATTCTTTCTCAGGTGTAATGTGATGGTAGACTCTTTCTCAGGTGTAATGTGATGGTAGACTCTTTCTCAGATGTGATGTGATGGTAGACTCTTTCTCAGATGTAATGTGATGGTAGACTCTTTCTCAGGTGCAATGTGATGGTAGACTCTTTCTCAGGTGTGATGTGATGGTAGACTCTTTCTCAGGTGTAATGTGATGGTAGATTCTTTCACAGGTGCATGTGATGGTAGCCTCTTTCTCAGGTGTGATGTGATGGTAGACTCTTTCTCAGGTGTAATGTGATGGTAGATTCTTTCACAGGTATAATGTGATGGTAGATTCTTTCTCAGGTGTGATGTGATGGTAGACTCTTTCACAGGTATAATGTGATGGTAGATTCTTTCTCAGGTGTTTCCGGTCAGCCCTGGTGTTTCGGTTTAGCTTCTCATCTTCATGACAACATAAACATGAAGCCAATCATCGTTAATCTCCATCATCATACTGATTAAATGTCAGAAAATTTGTTTGTCAGAGGGAGGACACAGGCTCATCTCATTCTCGAGCAGAGAAGAACCCAGTTTACAGTTGTAGAAATGCAGGTTTGGTTGGGCTGAGGGCTAATTGGGCTAAACCTTTTGGAGGGATTGCCAGGAGAAAAGTTCTACTGCTGCAGAAGAACAAAAACACAGGAATGAACTGTTTTACACTCCTGACGGACCTTCGTCTGTAGTTCAGTGTGTTTTATCTGTTCTGTAGTTCCGGTTCTGCTCTGTGTGTTGAGAGAGGTGTGATGAATTGTACTGTCAGTGGGATGATGTTAAAGTTCTTCTTCACTCTGTCTTACTCAAACTCAATGAAAATTCACCCAATACCCTGAGGACACAGTGACACTGAGTGTTTTTATGCTTGTGGATGTTTTTTAGGTTTCTTTTTTTCATTTGAACAAGAAGGGACAGTAAATACAAGAGAGAGAGAGAGAGAGAGAGAGAGAGAGGATGTGCAGGGAAAGTAAAAAAGCCAAGAAAGTGCTTGTACAAAGTACTTTGTCACAAGGAAAAATAAAATCATTAAAATTAATTAAATACAAAGCAAACAGACAAAATACAAAATCACAAAAAATCCAAACACATAGTTCTGTGTTTTACGTTCTGGTTGGTAGAGAAAACAGATGAGTTTTAATCTGTTTTTTGGATAATTTATTAGCAATAAACCAGTGATTAATATTTGATTTGATTATTCTGAATACGTAGATGAGATTAGTTTATGACCATCGTTACTAGATAGGAGAACATTGGCGTCATCAGCAAACGAAATGAAGAATACATCCTTTGCTGCCAAGTTCTAGTGCCAAGATCATTAACAAACATTTAAAACATTAGGAGTCCCAGTATTGACCCTTAAGGAATTCCACAATCTATGTTCTTTAGACTGGAGTGAGAATGGCTGTTATTTTCTCTCGGCAGGTTTCCTATGTGAATTGCTGAAATGCCGCAGTCCTGTGGGTTCCTGGTGTCAGGTGATGAAGGACGGAGGAGTTTTAGTGCCAAAGTGTGTGTGTCCTACAACCTGTCCACGGTCAGACCACTGCACCACACACACACATTAAAAACAAACATGCATTAATAAATAAACACTCATTAATAAATATAAAATAAAACACTAGCACAAACATTATATTAAACCAAAAAAGTAATACAATAAGAACAGACAGTGTGGGTGTGTGCAGGCAGGGGGCGCCAGTGTGCAGTGTTCTGGGAAAGACCTACAGTAACGAGTGTCTCCTTCACAAAGAGGCCTGCCGCAAAAAACGCCGCATTGGAAAATCCCACAGCGGGACGTGTTTAGGTAAAAGTTTGAGTTACGATGTTTCTTAGAGTCTTCAGATGTTCAGAAATGACTCTGTTTCAGACTAAATAATTAATTTGTTGAGATTAATGCAGGTTTAGATATTCAGGCTGTGATTAATCCAGGATTACATACTCAGACTGTGATTAATCCAGGTTTAGATATTCAGGCTGTGATTAATCCAGATTTAGATAATGTGACTGTGATTAATCCAGTTTTGAATAATGAGACTGTGATTAATCAAGGTTTAAATACTCAGACTGTGATTAATCCAGGTTTAGATGTTCAGACTGTGATTAATCCAGGTTTAGACGTGCAGACTGCCATTAATCCATGTTTAGATGTGCAGACTGTCATTAATCCAGGTTTAGATGTTCAGACTGAGATTAATCCAGGATTAAATACTCAGACTGTAATTAATCCAAGTTCAGATACTCAGACTGTGATTAATCCAGGTTTGGATATTCAGACTGTGATTTATCTAGGAATAAATACTCAGACTGTGATTAATCCAATTTTAGATATTCAGGCTGTGATTAATCCAGGGTTAGATACTTAGACTGTCATTAATCCAGGCTTAGATACTCAGACTGTGATTAATCCAGGTTTAAATATTCAGACTGTGATTAATCCAAGATTAAATACTCAGACTGTGATTAAACCAGCTTTAGATACTGAGGATGTGACTAATCTAGATTTAGATACTCAGGCTATGATTAATCTAGGAATAAATACTCAGACTGTGGTTAATCCAGTTTTAGATATTCAGGCTGTGATTAATCCAGGTTTAGATATTCAGATTGTGATTAATCCAGGATTAAATACTCAGACTGTGATTAATCCAGGTTTAGATACTCAGGCTGTGATTAATCCAGGTTTAGATATTCAGATTGTGATTAATCCAGGATTAAATACTCAGACTGTGATTAATCCAGGTTTAGATACTCAGACTGTGATTAATCCAGGATGAAATACTCAGACTGTGATTAATACAGGTTTAGATATTCAGACTGTGATTAGTCCAGGTTTAAATATTCAGACTGTAATTAATCCAGGCTTAGATACTCAGACTATGATTAGTCCAGGTTTAAATATTCAGACTGTGATTAATCCAGGTTTAGATCATGAGACTATGATTAATCCAGGTTTGGATCATGAGACTGATTAATCCAGGTTTAGATGTTCAGACTGTGATTAATCCAGGTTTAGATCATGAGACTATGATTAATCCAGTTTTAGATAATGAGACTGATTAATCCAGGTTTAGATGTTCCTACTGTGATTAATCCAGCTTTAGATAATGAAACTGTGATTAGTCCAGGTTTAGATAACGAGACTTTGATTAGTCCAGGTTTAGATGTTCCTACTATGATTAATCCAGCTTTAGATAATGAAACTGTGATTAGTCCAGGTTTAGATAACGAGACTTTGATTAGTCCAGGTTTAGATGTTCCTACTGTGATTAATCCAGCTTTAGATAATGAAACTGTGATTAATCCAGGTTTAGATGCACTATATGGCCGAATGTTTGTGGACACCTGCTCATCCAATGTTTCTTCCAAAATCAAGAGTACTAGAAAGTTGTTTGTCCCCCTTCATTGCAGTAACACCCTCCACTCTTCTGGGAAGGCTTTACACTAGATGTTGCTATGAGGATTTGATTGAGCATTAGTGGGGTCAAGTACTGATGTTGGATGGTCAGTTCTGGGTCACTTTAACTCATCTCAAAGATATTGCATGGAGCTCCGTCACTCCAGAGAACACGGTTCCACTGCTCCACAGCCCAGTGCTGGGGGGCTTTATACCCCTCTAGCCCATGCTGGGCTTTGGACCTACTGACCTTAGGCTCATGTGCAGCTGCTCCAGAGTGTCCCATTCTATTGGTCAGTGCTTTTCTATGGAGATTATACAAGCTGTGTGTGTATTTGAACTCATGTGTCCGCAGTGAGTGACCTGAATTCACTAATAAGAAGGGCTGTCCAGAAAGCTTTGGACATACAGTGTAGTCAGATGGTGATTAACCCAGGTTTGTGTGTGTGTGTGTGTGTGTGGTGCATGTGTGTAGTCTCTGCAGATGTGTGTTCAGAGCAGGAGTTCGGTCAGTTTCCGTTCCGTCTGCTGGACTGGTTCCTGCTGCTGAGCCGAATGGGGGAGAGATACACTGCAGCTCCATCACAGCAGTGTCTCACACACACACACAGAGTGGAGCTCGCAGAGGTAACACACACACACACACACATACATAAACACACACACAGAGTGCAGTTTGCACAGGTAACACACACACAGACACACACACACACACACACAGTGCAGTTTGCACAGGTAACACACACACACACACACACACAGAGTGCAGCTTGCACAGGTAACACACACACATACACACACACACACACACACACACACAGAGTGCAGCTTGCACAGGTAACACAAACACATAGACACACACACACACACACACAGTGCAGTTTGCACAGGTAACACACACACACACACAGAGTGCATCTTGCACAGGTAACACACACACACACATACACACACACACAGTGCAGTTTGCACAGGTAACACACACACATAGACACACACACACACAGAGTGCAGTTTGCACAGGTAACACACACACACACACACACACACCACACACACAGAGTGCAGTTTGCACAGGTAACACAAACACACACACACAGAGTGCAGCTTGCACAGGTAACACAAACACATAGACACACACACACACACACAGAGTGCAGCTTGCACAGGTAACACACACACACACACAGAGTGCAGTTTGCACAGGTAACACACACACACACACAGAGTGCAGTTTGCACAGGTAACACACACACACACACACAGAGTGCAGCTCGCACAGGTAACACACACACATAGACACACACACACACACACACAGAGTGCAGTTTGTACAGGTAACACACACACATACACACACACACACACACACACACACACAGAGTGCAGCTTGCACAGGTAACACACACACACACAGAGTGCGGCTTGCACAGGTAACACACACACATACACACACACACACACACACAGAGTGCAGCTTGCACAGGTAACACACACACATACACACACACACACACACACACACAGAGTGCAGCTTGCACAGGTAACACACACACAGAGTGCAGCTTGCACAGGTAACACACACACATACACACACACACACAGAGTGCAGCTTGCACAGGTAACACACACACATACACACACACACACACAGTGCAGTTTGCACAGGTAACACACACACAGAGTGCAGCTTGCACAGGTAACACACACACAGAGTGCAGCTTGCACAGGTAACACACACACATACACACACACACACACAGAGTGCAGCTTGCACAGGTAACACAAACACATAGACACACACACACACACACAGAGTGCGGCTCGCACAGGTAACACAAACACATAGACACACACACACACACAGAGTGCAGCTCGCACAGGTAGCACACATACACACACAGAAACACACACAAGAAGTCCTGGTAAAGAAGTCCTGGTGGCTGCGTTTGTGTGTTTAGGGTTGATACTCTGCACTGATCTGGTTTCATACAGTGGCTGCTGTCACTGTACGTTTACTGTCTAAGATAACATTTGTAGTTTATCTACACTATAAATAATCTGTTTAGTATAATGCATCGCTTCAATGATTACACCCAATCGCTTACTGAACCGTGATCTGTGCAGCTGAAAGTGTTATTGATGGAGTCCAGCAGAAGTCTGACTCACGAAAACCGTAAAATGAAATTTGCTGAATGGAGAGAAACAGAGGAAATAAATGAGCTGCATTATAAGCTTTCCACATGGCCGGCGTCTGATTCCCTACCTGGGCAGTTCAATAAGGGTCCTTGGGCATGACACCCAACTCTGCATACACCTACATTTCAATTATATTTCATCTATCATTCATCTGCCATTCAGCTGTTATTCAATTTTCATATAATTACCATTTAATTACCAATCTGCCATTTAGGTGCCATTTATCTACCAATTTTCTGTCATTTCTCTGCTGCTGTAACTGCTGAAAACTGGTGTTTAAATCCTGTTCTTCTGTAAACAGTTTACTCAGTTCAGGTCGTCTCAGACAAACCAGCCCAGCGGTACCATCTGCAGTCAATACCCAGAAATCAGCACTCAGAGATTAAATTACTCTCACACTCTCTCAGTGTCTCTTATTAATAGACACAACTGATCATCAATAAACACTGAATTATTTAAACAGGCTAGAAAAGTGATCTCAGTAGTACAGAACTGTCCATCAGACAAAATGACCTTAGACCACTTCATATCTCTCTCTCTCTCTCTCTCTCTCTCTCTCTCTCTCTCCCTCCCTCTCTCTCTCCCTCTCTCCCTCTCTCTCTCTCTCTCTCTCTCTCTCTCCCTCTCTCTCCCTCTCTCCCTCTCTGTCTCTCTCTCTCTCTCTGTCTCTCTCTCTCCCTCACTGTCTCTCTCTCTCTCTCTCTCTCTCTCTCTCTCTCTCTCTCTCTCTCTCTCTCTCTCTCTCTCTCTCAGAGGAGGTTTAAGATGCTCGACCGTAACAGGGATGGTAAACTGAGCAGGATGGATCTGAGGAAGCTCCATTATAAGAGGATGCCTCTCGAGCACTGTGCTAACACATTCTTCCAGTGAGACACACACACACACACACACACACACACACACACACACACACGCACTCAGACACACTACACATGCTGTGCTCCTCCTCCTGACTGACCTTCTCCTGTGTGTGACAGTGAGAATCTCCCCAATATTACCATAATTACACTATAAACATCCCGAGGACTCTCTCTCTTCATTACCTCTCTCTATCTCTTTCTCTCTCTTTCTCTCTCTCTCTCTCCTTTCATTCTCTTCTATCTACTGTCTTTACTTATCCATTTTTCATCACTTTCTCCCTCATCTGCTCACTCTATCCTCTCTATAAAGTCTTCCTTTTATCTTTATGCCTCCTTTTCCACTATCTGTCTCTCTCTCCACTATCTCTGTATCTCCCCTCTATTTTCTCTCTTTACGTATCTATCTATGTATATATGTATGTATATCTATCTGTCTATCTATCTATCTATATCTATCTATCTATCTATCTATCCCCTTTTTTCTCTCTCTCTCCTACTCACTCCACCCTTTATTTCTCCTCTCTCTCTCTCTCTCTCTCTCCCACTCTATTCTCTCTCTTCTCAATGTCAGTGTTAATGTTTATTGCCTCCTGCTGTTTAAATGAGGCTGGTGTCCTTTCTCATCCCTGACTCCCCCTCACACATGGACACACACTACTACACACTCACTAACACACACTTATACACACTCACTAATACACACTCACTAATACACACACTAACTAATACACACACATCCATACATGCTCACTAATACACACTCATTAACATACACACACTACTACAGACTCACTAACACACACACACACACACACACACACACAATACTACTACTACACACTCACTAACATACACTCACTAATACACACTAATGCAGACTAAAACACTCACTGATACCCACTGGAACAGACACTGGGATAAGAGAAGGGACTAACACTGCGGGTGGGAGGAGATGGGACTGACACTGTGGGAGGAGATGGAACTGACACTGGGACAGGAGACGGGACTGACGCTGGGACATGGTGATGGGACTGACGCTGGGACACGGTGATGGGAACAACGCTGGGACAGGAGACGGGACTGACGCTGGGACATGGTGACGGGACTGATGCTGGGACACGGTGATGGGAACAACGCTGGGACAGGAGACGGGACTGGCGCTGGGACAGAAGATGGGACTGACAGTAATTTTCTGTACATGTAGACTGTATGTAAACTGATTTGGAAGTTTTCTATCTGTTTTTTGTGCAGGTCATGTGACAGGAACAGGAATAAGAAGGTCAGTCTGAGGGAGTGGACATCATGCTTGGTGAATCGCTCAGAACGCTGGTTCCAGGGTTTCATGTGTAAGTGAACATCTATTTTACTTTCTGCTACATCTGTATTTCATCATCTTCAACATCTTTCACTCTCTTCCTCACAGCGGTGAAAATGGGATCTCCGAAACTGTGTCCAGCTCCAGAAAACCAGCTTTAACTCCACGTTCTTCATCAATAACTCCAGCTTAAAATCCACATTCTTCATAAAGAGAGCAAGATTTAACTTGTTCATAAAGAAATCAGGACCAACAAGAAGCTAAAATATATATTTTTTACTTTCATTTACTGTAATGTACTGTTGCTGGTTATTTGTACTGACATATAAAGTAATTAAGTTTTGTATTAATTAACACTAACCCTATTGTATATTGACCAATAAAAGCTAAAGCTAAAACCTTTTTAACTTTGTCAACATGAAATCTAAACAGACCTTTTTTATCATGTTAGTTTGAGTTCACGAGTCATCAAATCAAGTAATTTAAATTTTTCCTAACCGGCTCCTGGAGGCCCGCTGCTCTGCAAACCTCAGAGCTTCTCACACATCTGGTTCACCTAATCAGCTCTGTTACATTACATTTTTTTACAGCACTTAGCAGACACTCTTATCCAGAGCGACTTACAAGTTGATCATTTTACACAGGTAGGTGAAGGTTGTGTTAGGAGTCTTGCCCAAGGACTCTTATTGGTATAGTGTAGGGTGCTGACCTGGGCAGGGATTGAACCCCAGTCTACAGTGTAGAAGGCAGAAATATTACCCACTACACTATACACTATAAGAACTCCTCCCTGAGAGCAGCAAGCTTCAGAAACCGGGCTTCAGAAACCGGGCTTCAGAAACCGGGCTTCAGAAACCGGGATTCAAGAACCAGGCTTCAGAAACAGGGACTGAGGAACCGGGATTCAGGAACCAGGATTCAGGAACCAGGCTTCAAAAACAGGGATTCAGGAACGAGGATTCAGAAATCGGAATTCAGGAACCAGGCTTCAAAAACAGGGATTCAGGAACCGGGATTCAGGAACCAGGCTTCAAAAACAGGGATTCAGGAACCGGGATTCAGGAACCAGGCTTCAAAAACAGGGATTCAGGAACCGGGACTCAGGAACCGGGATTCAGGAACCAGGCTTCAAAAACAGGGATTCGGGAACCGGGATTCAGGAACTGGGATTCAGGAACCAGGCTTCAAAAACGGGGATTCAGGAACCGGGATTCAGAAACCGGAATTCAGGAACCAGGCCGGAAACACTGATTTAAAGGTTGACATTGCTTCGATCAAAATATAATGGCTTTAGCCCCGCCTCTAAAATGTCCTCTGATTTTTTGATGATGTCACCATGCACCAGTGGGCAGGGCAAAAGACCATTAACTAGTTATATGAGCCTCTCCCCACAACACACACACACATCTAACATGAAGAGAAAACACTGAGCTGGTTCAGCTGGTTCTGATACTGAGTCGCTCATTAATACAGAACAGAAAGAGAATCAGTTCAGATTTAACACTCAGTTTAACACAGAGACGTGAACAGGGAGCTGACCTGCTATTCCAACACTGAAATCACTGTTAAGTTATCTGTTGCATTTTATTACAGGCAGATGCAGAAAGTGTAGTTCGGGTTTCGCTCGTATCTGCGAGTGTGTTTATTATACTGTACATATAATACAATGTCACATCATCCGCTGCAGAGAAAAGACCTCATGCAGAAAACAACGAGTCCTCATCAGTATCCAGCACTGTCCCGGTTAGCATTAGCTCATTATCTCATCAGAAAATGCGTCTCATCCACCACGCTTTGTTTCTTCCTTCTGTGCAGATAAACGAGTATCTGCTCATTAACATTTACTTAAATACCAAAGTCAGAATCCTCAGTTTAAAACGGCTGATCTTATGATTTCTTCCTATTGCAGTTATTGAGTTAATTGTCATGTTAATTGTATAAAGTACAAATTGAGTTTAATATGTTTCTAAACATTTGCTGCGTGTGTGTGTGTGCGTGTGTGTGTGTGTGTGTGTGTGTGTGTGTGTGTGTGTGTGTGTGTGTGTGTGTGTGTTTGAGGCACCGAAGCCTTCTTACTGAAATAGAGAAGAAATGTATCATTCATCACACAACCAATTACTGCAATATGGGACGTGGGGGCAGAACAGAGACAGAAGGATGGAGGGATTGGAGGAAAAATTGAAGGAGAGATTGAAGAAGAGATTGGGTAATAACCTTAAATGGCAGGACGTAAAGCAGACAAATAGTGGGATGGGGTTTAATAGAGGAGAGACGGGTGTCCTATAGAAAAGATTAAAGAGTGCGTGATCAGAGAAGAGAGGAACGGATAATATGAGAGAGAGAGAGAGAGAGAGAGAGAGAGAGAGAGAGAGAGTTACATCCAGAGGAAGGGAAGAGGGATATGTTACAGTAAAGTGATGGAATGGCAAGAGAGAAAATAGATTGATGCCTGAGAAATGGATGAGAATAGAGGGGGAAGGGTGTCAGCAGGAGAGAAGGAGGTGTGAAACAGAGAGAGGAGTGATGGGGGATCATGGGGAAGGAGAGAAAACAAAAACTGTGTAGTCAAGAAAAATTCATAATTTATTTAACAAATAAAATAAATTCTCTTTATATCAACAGAAATGTTAAAATATATGAGACTCTGTGACTGTAATTGTACAAAGACGTGCAGTGAATAAAACAAACAGCAGATTGTAAACAAGACGTGCATTTAATTATTTGAGCAGCTGCAATATAAATAACAGCCATACACATAACATATAACACATAAATGAGCAGCAGTTATGAACAGCTGTAATGGTGGCAGACGGAAACAGACGCTCGCAGACGAGGCTGCAGTTAAGATCTTTAATAACAAAAGGATGATCCAAAACTACAGTCAAAAACCAGAGTTCCACAACAAGACAGAAGGGCAAAAATCAAGGTCAAGACAGAAAAACAGGTCCTTGATGGGAGTTGATAACCAGGCAGGGAGAGAACGCTCGGTTCGCTCATAGTGAGACGATACTTCACAACAAACTAAACTAAAGCCAGGGTTTATATACTAAACTAAGGCATAAAGCAAACCAAAGGCATGTAATGAGGAACAGGTGTAAGTGTGATTAGAAGCCCGGAGAAGATGATCGCTGAAAGGTTGGTCTGATTGAGTCCTGAGTCACGTGAGGCAGCGAGAGATTCTGGGAATTGTAGTCTGAAGTGGTAGCGTTGGCTATAGTTCCAGTCGTGCCGGAGCGAGATGTGACAACAGTACAGCGTTTTTGTGGTGGTTAAATTCCAATAATCCAACCAAGGACCGAACTGAGTAAACAGTAAATACACACTCACTAATACACACACTCACTAATACACACACTCACTAATACACACTCCCTGTTATACACGCATTAATATACATATACTCACTAATATACACACTCAGTAGTACGCACACTCAGTAATACACTCACTAATATACACTTACTAATATGCACACTCACTAATACGCACACTCACTTATACACACACTCAGTAATAAACACTCACTAATATACACACTCACTAATACACACACTCACTAATACACACTCACTAATACACACTCACTAATACACACACTCACTAATACACACACTCAGTAATAAACACTCACTAATACACACACTCACTAATACACACTCATTAATACACACTCACTAATACACACTCACTAATATACACACTCACTAATACACACTCACTGATATGCACACTCACTAATATACATACACTTACTAATATACACACTCACTAATACACACTCCCTGATATACACGCATTAATATACATATACTCACTAATATACACACTCAGTAGTACGCACACTCAGTAATACACACACTCAGTAATACACTCACTAATATACACTTACTAATATGCACACTCACTAATACGTACACTCACTTATACACACACTCAGTAATAAACACTCACTAATATACACACTCACTAATACACACACTCACTAATACACACTCACTAATACACACTCGCTAATATACACACTCACTAATACACACTCACTGATATACACACATTAATATACATACACTCACTAGTACACACACACTAATACACACTCACCAATATACACACTCACTAATACACACTCACTAATACACACACTCACTTATACACACACTCAGTAATAAACACTCACTAATACACACTCACTAATACACACTCACTGATATGCACACTCACTAATATACATACACTCACTAATATACACACTCACTAATATACACTCACTAATATATGCACTCACTAATATACACTCACTAATATACACACTCACTAATACACACTCACTAATATACACACTCACTAATATACACTCACTAATATACACACTCATTAATACACACATTCACTGATATGCACATCACTAATATACTACACACATACACTCACTAATATACACTCACTAATATATGCACTCACTAGTACACACACACTAATACACACTCACTATACACACTCACTAATATACACACTCACTAATACTGACTAATATACACTCACTAATATATGCACTCACTAATATACACTCACTAATATACACACTCACTAATACACACTCACTAATATACACACTCACTAATATACACTCACTAATATACACACTCACTAATATACACACTCACTAATATACACTCACTAATATATGCACTCACTAATATACACTCACTAATATACACACTCACTAATACACACTCACTAATATACACACTCACTAATACACACTCACTAATACACCCACATTGACACATATCTGCTAACAAACTGATACAGCAATTAAGTTTTTCTAAGTTGAAAATTTTAAACTAAATATATTGATGTTAATAAATAATATTTTTAAATATTAGCATGTGTTAGTGTGTATTAGTGTGTTTTGTGTGTATTAGTGTGTGCTGTGTGTATTGAGGTTTATTTGCTTGTGTTAGTATTGTGGTGTGTGAGTGTTCTGTTTAGTTTAAAATAACAGGGTTATGGTTGAGAAAATGCTTTTTCATATTCATTCCAGATTTTTTAGTTCTGCTGCGTTAATTCACCGGGTTCATTCTGGACTTGTTTATTATTGTGTATTTGTGTTTATTATTGTGTATTAATGTATGTTTGTGTTTCTTATTATGAATTATTAAAACCATTTGCAAATCATCTGATTCTGTTGATCCCAAAATCTAAAATCTGTCAGTGTTTTGGATGAGATGCACCAGTTAAAGCTAAAACTGTCATGCTGACAAAAGGCACTGTGGAGGAATGTTACTGCAGTTCAACTCCAGAAGACAGAATGTAGGAAGGCTGAACGCAAATGGCGTAAAACCATCAGATCCACAAAGAAATCCTCAAAGATCAGCTGCGTGATTACAACACGGTAATGTGCAAAGCCAGACGATCCTTTTTCTCTAGGATTATCAACAATAATATTAACAATAGCAGCATACTCTTCACAATGGTTGACTAACTAACAAAGTCACCTACATATATGGATGAATTAGTATCACCTGAGAAATGTAATGAGTTTGGACTTTAACACTAAAATCCAGAGTATCAGGAACAGAGTTAAACACAATGCAGTGCAATACAATACAATACAATACAATACAATACATTTCAATAAGTGCAGTACAATACGTTACATTACAATGAATACTTAACTCAGTGCTCATTTAAGTGCTGTATAAAGAGACGGTCTTCAGTCTGCGTTTGAAGACAGCGAGAGACTCTGCTGTACGGACAGCCAGAGGGAGTTTGTTCCACCACCTGGGTGCCAGTACAGAGAACAGTCTTGATGCTTGTCTTCTGCGTGTCTTAAAGGATGGCAGGTCAAGCCAAGCTGTAGATACAGTTCGAGTTTTGACCATTGCCATCATTGGTAGGGGCTGGTCCGTTTTTTGGCTTTGTTGGCATCAGGGTTTTAAATCTGATGCGTGGAGCTACAGGAAGCCAGTGAAGGGAGCGCTGCAGTGGGGTGACGTGGCTGAGCTTAGGGAGATTGAAGACGAGTCGTGCTGCTGCATTCTGGATGAGATGCAGAGGCTTGATGGCCTGCATCAGAAGACCAGCCAAGAGCGAGTTGCAGTGGTCAAGCCTTGAGATGACAACAGACTGAAATAGCACCTGGGTGGTCTCTCGACTGAGGAAGGGTCAGATCCATCCTGAATCACACCAAGACTTCTTGTCTCTACACGCGGGACAATCAGAGCGTTCTCGAATGAGATGGTGAGATCATGATGAGGACCTGTAGTTGCAGGGAAGAATAGCAGCTCAGTCTTACTAGGATTGAGCTTCAGGTGCAGAGCTGCCATCCATGAAGAGACGTCAGATAGACATGCTGAGATGCGACTGGAAACCTGTGTGTCAGAGGGTGAGAAAGAAAGCATTAGTTGAGTGTCATCAGCATAACAGTGATAAGAAAAGCCATGATAGGATATTACATCACCAAGAGAACGAGTGTAAAGAGAAAAGAGAAGAGGACCCAGCACCAAGCTTTGTGGAACACCAGTGCAGAGCCTGCATGGAGAGGATGTGGACCCTCTCCATGTTACCTGATCAGATCGACCCTCTAGATAGGACTTGAACTACTCTGCTCTGTTATCATCATTTCAGCTTTAATTCGAGTTTTAATTTAATTATTCAGTTTTCCCTTTTACATTTACTGTTTTAATCATGTTTTAGTCATGTTTTTATTTCTATTCTACATTTATTTAAATTATATTTTGAATTATCTTTGGATCTTCTCATCTCTACAGCACTTTGAATGACTGCAGTTTATGAAAGGTGCTCTATAAATAAATGTGCCTTGCCTAAGCATGTATTAGTGTGTATTAGTGTGAATTAGTGTATATTGGTGTATATTAGTGTGTATTAGTCTGTCCATGTTCATTATTGTGTATTTATGTTGATTAGTGCATGTGTAGTGTGTGTAGTGTGTTATAGTTTTGTGCTGTTGAGTGTGTTCAAGAGAAGATGGCCTGTGTGTGTGTGTGTGTGTGTGTGTGCACGCGTGTGTGTGTGTGTGTGTTTATCAGGGTAAATTAAATGAAATGAGGTTGAGCCCCCAACACTCTCAGGTTACACCCCCCACCCACCCCCCACACACAGCACTCCAGGGACACCGCATAATAACACACACTCACACACACATCTCATTAACAAATCCATTTCATCAGCTCTGTGCCTTCACACACACACACACACACACACACACACACACACACACACACACACTCACACACACACTTCACCCCGAGTGCTTCCCTTGCCCCCCCACACACAGTGTTCGTTGAGCAGATGTAGTACTGAGTGTGTGTGTGTGTGTGTGTGTGTGTGTGTGTGTGTGTGTGTGCTGTATGGGTGAGATCATTGGAGTGTGTGTCATGTTTCACACTCCCACCAGGCCAGATATCACTGTAACACACACACTCACACTCACACTCACTCACACACACACACACACACACACACATCAGTGACCCTCTGTGACTGCATCAGAAGGTCAATATTATTTTTATTTATTTATCTATTTTTGTCACTGTAGCTCTAAAATCATGAAGCTGTGGAGCTGAAGGAGTTTATTTTGATGTTTATCTCTGTGGTCATGTTAATAGAGCAGAATGATGTTTTAGTCATTTACACTGTATTATAGGCCTGACGTCATTTCTGTTTAACCATGTTTTCAGTTTAGTTCATCGTTCATCACAACAGTAGCATGTGGTACAGCCTTACAAGCATTGTCCTGCCCTTACGACCTTACAGACATCATCCTGCCCTTACGATCTTACAGGCATCGTCCTGCTTTTACAGCCTTACAGGCATCAGCCTGCTGTTATGGCCTTACAGGCATTGTTCTGCTCTTACAGCCTTACAAGCATCGTCCCGCTCTTACAACATTACAGGCATTGTCCTGCCCTTACAACCTTACAGGCATTGTCCTGCCCTTACGACCTTACAGGCATTGTCCTGCCCTTACGACCTTACAGGCATCGTCCTGCTCTTACAACCTAACAGACATGATTCTGCTATTGTAACCTTAAAGCCATAAATATTGGTGTCACAGCCTTACAATGG
Organism: Colossoma macropomum; assembly: GCF_904425465.1. NCBI lineage: Eukaryota > Metazoa > Chordata > Actinopteri > Characiformes > Serrasalmidae > Colossoma > Colossoma macropomum. The sequence continues at coordinate 41,048,828 of NW_023494803.1, forward strand.
TAATCAGCTGTTACAGCCTTATAGGCACAATCCTGCAGTTATAGAAATAATCCTGCTATTACACGCTTACACACATAATCCAGTTGTTACAGCATTACAGGTATAATCTTGCTGTTACAGCTTTACTGCTAAACTCTACTCTTTCAGCTTTACAGAGTCAGTCCTGCTAATTTAAAGGTGAAGATTCAGTTTTGGTCCATTAGTAATGTTCTTTTGCTTTACAGTTAAAGGAAAAGACTAACACTAGCATATTAATCTTATCTTTAGTGCATTAGCTCATGGCTCGTGTAAAGAGATCAGTGGCTCAAGGCAGATGTTCTGATTCTGTTTTACTCCTGAAATGAAATTATGATATTTAACAGCAGAAAATCCACAAACAAGGCAGACAAACAAACATGGGCTCTAACAGGGGAACGATCAGAACACTTTATACTGTTTACCTGAGTTAAATATGTGTTAACAGTGTGTCTGTGTGTTCGTGTGTGTGTGCGTATGTTGCGCAAGTGTAGAAACATCCAGTAATTCAAAGAATGAATTATTAAGAAGAACACAAGAGAACGGAAACAGTGTGTGATCAAAAGAAATAACCAGGCCAGAGAGAGAGAGAGAGAGAGAGAGAGAGAGAAAGAGAGTGAGAGAGAGAGTGAGAGAGAGAGAGAGAGAGAGAGCTTTAGTTTAAACTGAGCAGGACTCTGCAGTGCGAGTGCGGTTTAGGTTAATCAGGCGGCAGCTGTGATCAGATGTATCTCCAGCTCTCTGGAGCGTCTGAGGAAGTTCAAAGCGGTGTAAAGTGGGACAGGTCCGTCCAGACCCAACTCGCTCTCTCAGGGCTTTAAAAGCCACCCAGAGTCCCAGCCTGGCCGACTCAGAGAGAGATTTCTGTGCGGACGGTTTTGGCTGAACTCCAGCGAGTCCGTTTAAAGAGCAGAGGATGAAGTGAGGAGCTCTGAAGAAGCTCCAGTGGCTCATTTCAGCAGATCCGTTTAGCAGGAAGTCTCAGAGTCTCTGCTCGCTCACAAAGACTCAACCGTCTAATGGTGTATATATACTGATGTGTGTGTATGGATGTGTGAGAGTTACTCAAAACACACGACAGCTCATCCAGAGGCGTAACATCACAGACTATCAAGAAAAAATAAAAACTTAAAAAATAAAAACCTAAATAGTAACTAAAAACTTGAAAATGTATTTTTTTTGCAGAGCTGAACTATTAACTATATATAAATACCTTATAAACACTAAGAATAGTACATATACATACATCATCTAAACCGCTTATCCTTCTGGGTCGCAGTGGGGTGCTGGAGCCTATCCCAGCTGTCATTGGGCGGAAGGCAGGATACACCCTGGACAGGTCGCCAGTCCATCGCAGGGCCACTAAGAATAATATTTTACAAAATCATTGTTAGGAGGAGCACTTTCCATGTCCCAACACAAATGTTGCTGAAGTGTAGCTTTTTAACAATATTCTTTTGTTTTTTTGTTTGTTTTTTTTCTATGTTATGAAATTATTCCTACATGTCCATATTTTTTATTTCAGTAGGCAATTTTACTGTATAAAACACACACACACACACACACACGCGCGCACAGACACACACACACACACACACACACACACACACACACACACCCCTTGTAAGCCAATTATCCTTCTGGACCATAGAGAGGCACAGTCAAAACATCCTGAGGTGGCACAGAACTGAGCAGTGGCTGAACCAAGAGGGACAGGAGTGTACAGGGCTTCAGACATGGGGAGCCAGCACTGGAACTGCAGAGGGAGCTGGTACTGAAGATGTGGGGGAGCTGGCACTGGAGCTGCAGGGGGAGCTGGCACTGGAACTGCAGAGGGAGCTGGTACTGAAGATGTGGGGGAGCTGGCACTGGAGCTGCAGGGGGAGCTGGTACTGGAGATGCAGGGGAGCTGGCACTGGAGATGTGGGGGGAGCTGGCACTGGAGCAGCTGGCACTGGAGGTGTGGGGGTAGCCAGCACTGGAGCAGCTGGGGGAGCTGGCACTGGAGCTGCAGGAGGAGCCGGCACTGGAACTGCAGGAGGAGCTGGTACTGAAGCTGCAAGGGGAGCTGGCCCTGGAGATGTGGGGAGGCAGCACTGGAGCAGCTGGGGCAGGCAGCAAGTCAGGAGAGTAGGTGGACACAGGCTCACTGGTGTTCTCCACTGAATGGTGTCTTGAAGTTGAGCACTAGTTTAGGGTGCTCTCTAGCACTAGGCAGTAGTGTGGGAGCAGGTTCCAGCCTGATGGTGTAGGTGGCCTTCTCTGTTCAAGTCAAAGTTTATATATATAGTGCTTTTTACAACAAGCGTTACAGAAAAATCCGGGTCCGAGCCCCCATGAGCGTTGCAGTGGCGACAGTGGCAAGGAAAAACCTAAGAGCAAGAGGAAGAAATGAAGAGGAACCAAGACTCAAAAGGGGAACCCATCCTCCTCTGGTTGACACCGGATAGCAAACAGTGTTAGTGTAAAATATTATAATACAAAACGGGGAAAAACAGGCGGAGCAACGGTTAATTAGATAGTTTGAATTTATGCAGCAGCAGCAGCAGCATCATGAGGGTCGGTTCATGAGGGAGAGGTTTGCACAGCTTTGTACAGCGTGAAGCTCAGTGGTGGTCAAAAGGGTCCAGAAGGCTGAAAGTGTCCAGAAGGCTGGTGAGCAGTGGCACCCGATCAAGGCAGAAGAAGCAACAGCATCAGTTTGCCTCTAGTTTGCCATCACAGTCAGGTTCCAGAACACACAGCAACACACCAGACCAATCCATAAAAAACAGAGAACAATATTCAGAACTGCATGGAAAGGCACACAAGAGTGAAGCAGTGTTTACATATTGGAGTTAATGAGTCCAGACACTAGGCAGGTATGTGAGCCCCACCCCCTCCTTAATGTGCAGCTCCCAAAGCACAAGCCCAAATTGTCAGCAAGCACAGTCAAAACCTCCATAGTGGGGCACAGCCCAGCAAAGGGGTCCAGAATGGAGGCAGAGGCTGGACCAGCAATAGGCACAGGATCAGGACTGAACTGGACTGCAGGCAATCAGTTTGAAGCCCTGGTCAGCAGAATTGACTTGACTTGATGACCTGTTTGGTGGTGGATAGCATGGGTGCTGGATCAGTGGTGGAGGTAGACTAGATGGCCAGCTGAGTAGGACCTGGGGTGAACTGGGAGATGCTCAGACCAGGGAGCTGGCACTGGAGCAGCTCAGGGAGGAACTTTAATGTAAATCAGTACAATAAGATTTTGTTTCACATGATTTAGAGGTCTGCACTGGCCTGATTATTAATCCTGCACCCACCCGATTCAACCACTAATCACGTCCACTTGCACCAGCAAAATTGAGTGTGATTGCTGCCCACAAAATCTGGCACCATTTTGCCTGCACCCACTCACTTCAACATCATACCATGCCCTCCCGAACCCACCTACTTTGGGCTGCGCCTGTGGTACACGTCAGCTTCCAAATGTGTTTGCTGTATTTCACTATGCTGGTGCAGGACGTGCCCACCCAAACTTCATGACACAGCAGTGCCTTCAGACCCATCACATGTCCACACACCAAGCAACAAAAATAAACATTTCAGTGTCGCAAAATAAAAAAGCAGCGTAGAAGCTTGACTTCCTAACATTATGTTTATTTGTGTCAGCATTATATCATTGTCTAATTACTCTATAAGCCAAAACAGACAGGCTGCAGCACAGGTTAAAAAGCCAAAGAACTGTTGTACAAACAAATCAGTGAGACTTTGTGTGTAAGTTATTCACTGGATGCTCTGTAGCTTCATGTGTTTTGCTGCTTGTGATTATTAATGTGCTTTTCTCTACAGCTCATTTGTTGCTTTCCTTTTCACTTCTACAAGCAGCCAATAACTGTCCGGCCCACACAGACAGCCGTACCACCCCCCATACGAGCCGCAACCT
>NW_023494803.1:41057761-41077761 GCF_904425465.1 Colossoma macropomum
TTAAATTAAGTGCTGTTCAGTTCAGTTCACTTTAATCAAGATCAGTTCTGTTCAGTTTAGCTCACTTGGTCAGTGCAGTATAGTGTTCATGTGGTTACTGCTGTGTTCATGTGGTCAGTGTAGCATTCTTATAGTCAATGTAGTGTTCACATGGTCTATGCAGTGTTCAGTGCAGTGTTCACATAGACAGTGAATATTCAGATCAGTGTTCATGTGGACTGCGTAGTGTTTGTGTGGACAACGCAGTATTCAGTCCAGTGTTCATGTGGACAGTGTAGTGTTCAGTGGAGTGTTAATGTGGACAGTGCATTGTTTATGTGGACAGTGTAGTGTTCATTTTGAAAGTGTAGTATTCATGTGGACAATGTGGTGTTCAGAGCAGTGTTCATGTGGACAGTGTAGTTTTATTTTGGACAGTACAGTGTTCGTGTGGACAGTGAATATTCAGATCAGCGTTCATGTTGACAGCGTAGTGTTTGTGTGGACAATGCAGTATTCAGTCCAGTGTTCATGTGGACAGTGTAGTGTTTGCATGGTCTATGCAGTGTTCAGTGCAGTGTTCACCTGGAAAGTGTAGTGTTCATGTGGACAGTGTATTTTCTTTTGGACAGTGCAGTGTTCATGTGGACAGGGTAGTGTTCATGTGGTTAGTGCTGTGTTTTTGTGGTCAGTGCAGTGTTAATGTGGTCAGGGTAGTGTTCATCTGGTCAGTGCTGTGTTTTTGTGGTCAGTGCAGTGTTAATGTGGTCAGTGCTATGTTCATGCAATCAGTGTAATGTTTATGTGGTCAGTGTAGTGTTCATGTGGTCAGTGTAACATTTATGTGGTCAGTGCAGTGTTCATGTGGTCAGTGCAGTGTTCATGTGGTCAGTGTAGTGTTCATGTGGTCAGTGCAGTGTTCCTTTTGTGTTTTAGACACATACAGGCTTCTAGTTTGGCTTCTAGTGTCAGACACGCAAGTCTTCTCAGCAAGTCATCACTTTAGATTCAGGTCTGAGTTCTAGATTTCACCAACTGTTTGATCCTCTAAGAAAAATGCACAGCTGGTAACATGAAAATATCTTCCAGAAAGTTTAGATGATACTCAGCCAACACGTCTTGGCTAATTTTGTGGGTTTGTGGTGCCACTCCAGAAAGACCTAGAGAGCGTACATATATAATGTCTAGAACCCACTCCTGATGTCAAAGCTCACGGATCTATTTCCTCCCACAGAATGTAATAAAAATTGTTGAAAAGAACCTTTTGAACCGAAAGTGTCTATGTGTCTGTCCCAACTGGTGATCAAAGCCTTCCACTTCTCCTCACAATCTCAAGGACGTTGCATCAGTGCGGTCGTCTCCAAAGGCTGCAGGCAGGTGAGCTCAGGAAGCCATTTTGAACTGCAGAATCACAAACAGAGCAGAACTCAGAGCTGTAACATCTGAATTTGAATTTGAGGAAACTAAAATTCAAACTATTCCACTTCTGGTCAAACTTTGGGATGTTTATATTGAAGCACAATTCTGGACATCACAAAACTGAACTTCACCTTCCAAACCTCACCTCCTAACTGTGACCTTTACCTCGCGTCCTCTCTCTGGGTACCTGTTCAGCAGTGAATGGAGCAGCTGTCGTTGAACCTCCTCACACACTGTGTTTTCTGATCTTCAGGGCCTCGTTTCCGTGGCGATGGCTTTGCGTTGTTATGGGGACTTTTTGAAGCACGTGTCTTTGATGCCATCTCTCCCGGGACGTTAAACTCCAATCAGCGGCTAAACACAAAAATAACATCAGAACATCTGAGAGAACGTCTCAAAGTTCCTCAGACGTTCATCATGAGGAACTCGCTAGGTTGTTGGATCTCCTCCAAACGAACCCCAGGTGCCGGTTTGTTTGGATTTGTTTTTTCTCTCCGGTTTAGAAGCTAAATTGCAGCTTGCCTGGAATGACAGCTGCTGCCAGGTCGGAGAGAAAACAGGAAAACTTTCAGTTTCTGCACAAAGTCTGAAATCTGAAAGCTGCAGTTATAAATAGAGGCACATACTCAAAGCAGATCTTCTCCATCATTACGGAAACACTCCAGCCTCCAAGCCGCCCGCTCACACACACACTTTAGCGCAGAGTGTCAAAGTGAAAAGTGGTGAAAGATCCCACAGTGATATTGGATGGCAAATTTTTTTCCTCATATGAATAATTCTCTCTGAATAAAAGCAAATGTTTCTGCCATCAATGAATCATCAGCTGAGAAATGTGTCTCTCTCTTTCTCTCTCTCTCTCTCTGTTTCTCTCTCTCTCTCTGTTTATCTCTCTCTCTGTCTCTCTCTGTCTCTCTCTCTCTCTCGCTCTTTCTATCCTCCTCCTCTCACACAGATGATCTGTTAGATTGTTTTGATTAGCTGATGTTGATGTAGCTCCACCCACTAACAGCTCAGACATTAGGCCAGGAGTTTTAATGGAGCCAAAGAGAAAAAGACAGACAGCCTGAAAGCTGAGTAATGTAAAGAAAACTTGCTAATAAACAAAGTTATTTCACTAAAACGTTCTGCAGGATGATATTGTGGCACCTGTGTTTCTGTTCAGTTTAAGCAGCAGTGAGTTAAGACGTGTAAGTTATTTACCTTGTTAGAAACTGTTATACTTGATTCTAATGCAAGGACTTTTATTGTGAAGGGCGGGGCTCGGCAGGGCCGGTGCTCAGTGGAGAGCAGTGAGCTAGCACGCAGTGTGTGTGTTCTCCTTCATTTTTTACACTGATTTCTACTGAAATTCAAGCAAAGCTAAGTGTGGACCAGAACCTTGACTCATCTTTGACCCTGTTTACACCTGGTCACTTCCTGTGTCCAGTATCTGGATTGTATCCTGATAAGATTTTAGCCATAGATATACAGACCTAGATGCCGCGTGGGGTCCAGCCAGGTACGTCAGCGGCGCTGCCATTTTGGGGCAGTCAACAGCTGAATGCAGCTGCTGGACTGCATTCAGTACCATTGCAGAGTGGAGGGAACGCAGTGGTCCACGATCATGTTTGTGTGGTGTTTGTGTAGATATGGTCGTGTGGTTAATGAGGCACAGAGAACCTGTTGATGTGATTGTTTTTCCTCTGGTTTTATATTAATCTTATTTCATTTAATAGTCTATTCAGGATCTTAACTTTATGTAGTAGTTATTTATTTACAGTGATGGTTAAAGCTTTGTAGCTCAGTAAGTTAAAGCATTAATTAATCCATGTAGATATTCATAATAGATTAACGTTAGCACCTTCTTACACCAACCTGAAGTCTGCTTCTTATTCGCCAGCTTCTTGTTTGAATTTCCACTTTAACTGATGCATCAGCTACCATCTTGTTTGAATTTTCCCGTTCCACCTCAAATGGTGCCGCATCAGGCACCAGAAAGTAACAGCTCTTGAAGGAGCTTGCAGATAGGAAGCCACCTTCAGCTTTGTCCTTCTTACTGTGTTTTGGGGGTTTATTTTATTTTTATGTGCATTAAGATCAGAAGTGATTCACACATTGATGGATTTGCTGATGTGTCTGATTGTGTTTCTCGCGTCAAACTCTGTTTTTAGCATCAGGTGCAGACTGAATACTTTCCTGCTGGTCCGGACAGCTAATTATCACTATCAGTTATTAAAGATATAAAAGCTACCGAGAGCAGATCCGAGCAGCCTGGATTAATCTGTGTCTGAGGATTATAACTAAACAGATTGGGTGAAAATCGGTTGAGTAATAAGGAAGTTGTGGCTGATTTAATCCTGAGACTCTTCATCTCTCAATACAAGTGAATCTGTTCACGAGGGGATCTTGACCTCTCCAACATGGCGGACGTGCTGACGTATCACCTCAGATAGAGAACAGCAGACAACGCAGCATCTCGGAATGAAGATCTGTGATTTTAGCCACATGCATTTACACGCGATAGTCAAATGTGTCTCCAGTTAGCCAGACTGAAATCTGATTGCTGTGGGATGAAATATGCAAATCTGCTTGTTATGATGTTCTGATGTTATTTTTGTGTTTAGCTGCTGATTCGGCTCGTTACGCCACCAATTACCAACTGTTTATCTGTTCAGCCTCTTTCAGTCTGTTGCTGAAATTCACAATTTCACATGTCGCCTGCATTTCTTAGAGGAACCATGTGTGTCCATGATTATCTTCCCCTCAGACTAATGATGTACTGCATAGTTGAGGAGTTTCAGGTGTACTGGGAGGAGTTTCAGTTGTACTGTGAGGGGTTTCAGGTGTACTGGGAGGAGTTTCAGTTGTACTGTGAGGGGTTTCAGGTGTACTGGGAGGAGTTTCAGTTGTACTGGGAGGGGTTTTGGTTGTACTCGGATGGGTTTCGATTGTACTGGGATGGGTTTCGATTGTCAAAGTCAAGTGAGATCAAGTCAAAGTTTATTTATATAGCGCTTTTTACAACAGGTGTTGTCACAAAGCAGCTTTACAGAAAAATCCAGGTCTGAGCCCCCATGAGCATCACCAATGGCGACAGTGGCAAGGAAAAACTCCCTAAGAGCAAGAGGAAGAAACACTGAGAGGAACCAAGACTCGAAAGGGGAACCCATCCTCCTCTGGACCACACCGGATAGAAAACAGCATTAGTATAAAATATTATAATACAAAATGGGTAAAACCAGGCTGAGCAACGGTTAATTAGATTAGTTTAATTTATGCAGCAGCAGTGCAACAACCGATATTAGTTAAATGCTTGTGCAAACAGGCAAGTTTTGAGTCTAGTTTTAAATGTAGAGAGTGTGTCTGAGTCCCGAACAGAGGTCGGGAGATGGTTCCACAATTTTGGGGCTGCGTAGGAAAAAGCTCGACCCCCTGCTGTGATTTTTCTAATTCGAGGAACCGTCAGCAGGCCGGTATTTTGTAAGCGGAGTGTACTTGTGGGTTCATATGACTGAGATACTGTGGGGCCATTTAATGATTTATACGTTAAGAGAAGGATCTTATACTCTACACGAAATTTAACAGGTAGCCAGTGTAATGACCACAGGATTGGGGATATATGGTCAAACCTTTTTTTCCTTGTAAGACTCTAGCGGCTGCATTCTGGACCAGTTGGAGCTTATTTAGTAATGTATTGGAGCATCCAGCTAAAATGGTGTTACAGTAGTCCAGCCTGGAGGTTAAAGAGGCACCAGCTCTTCCGCATCGTTTAGGGCTGGAATATTACGTAGTTTACCGATGTTTCGCAAGTGAAAGAATGCGGTTCTAACAATGTTGCAGACCATGTATCAAAAGAGAGACTGGAATCGAAGATGAAGCCTAGATTTTTTACAGTTGTACTGGGAGGAGTTTTGATTGTACTATGAGGGGTTTTGGTTGTACTGGGAGGAGTTTTGGTTGTACTGGGAGGGGTTTCGGTTGTACTGGGAGGAGTTGCGGTTGTACTGGGAGGGGTTTTGGTTGTACTGGGAGGAGTTTCATTGTACTGGGAGGGGTTTTGGTTGAACTGGGAGGAGTTTCAATTGTACTGGGGGAGTTTCGGGTGTACTGGAAGGGGTTTCGGTTGAACTGGGAGGAGTTTCAATTGTACTTGGGAGTTTTGATGGTATTAGGAGGGGTTTTGATTGTATTGGGAAGAGTTTCGGTTGTACTGGGAGGGGTTTCAGTTGAACTGCGAGGAGTTTCAATTGTACTGGGGAGTTTCGATTGTACTAGGGGAGGTTTTGGTTGTACTGGGAGGAGTTTCGGTTGTACTGGGAGGAGTTTCAGTTGTACTGGGAGTTGTTTTGGTTGAACTGGGAGGAGTTTCAATTGTACTGGGGGAGTTTCGGGTGTACTGGGAGGGGTTTTGGTTGTACTGGGAGGGGTTTTGGTTGAACTGGGAGGGATTTTGGTTGAACTGGGAGGAGTTTCAATTGTACTGGGGAGTTTCGAGTGTACTGGGAGGGGTTTCGGTTGTACTAGGGGAGTTTTGGTTGTACCGGGAGGGGTTTCGGTTGTACTGGGAGGGGTTTCGGTTGAACTGCGAGGAGTTTCAATTGTACTGGGGAGTTTCGATTGTACTAGGGGAGGTTTTGGTTGTACTGGGAGGAGTTTCGGTTGTACTGGGAGGAGTTTCAGTTGTACTGGGAGTTGTTTTGGTTAAACTGGGAGGAGTTTCAATTGTACTGGGGGAGTTTCGGGTGTACTGGGAGGGGTTTTGGTTGTACTGGGAGGGATTTTGGTTGAACTGGGAGGAGTTTCAATTGTACTGGGGAGTTTCGAGTGTACTGGGAGGAGTTTCGGTTGTACTGGGAGGAGTTTCAGTTGTACTGGGAGTTGTTTTGGTTGAACTGGGAGGAGTTTCAATTGTACTGGGGGAGTTTCGGGTGTACTGGGAGGGGTTTTGGTTGTACTGGGAGGGATTTTGGTTGAACTGCGAGGAGTTTCAATTGTACTGGGGAGTTTCGATTGTACTAGGGGAGGTTTTGGTTGTACTGGGAGGAGTTTCGGTTGTACTGGGAGGAGTTTCAGTTGTACTGGGAGTTGTTTTGGTTGAACTGGGAGGAGTTTCAATTGTACTGGGGGAGTTTTGGGTGTACTGGGAGGGGTTTTGGTTGTACTGGGAGGGGTTTTGGTTGAACTGGGAGGGATTTTGGTTGAACTGGGAGGAGTTTCAATTGTACTGGGGAGTTTCGAGTGTACTGGGAGGGGTTTTGGTTGTACTAGGGGAGTTTTGGTTGTACCGGGAGGGGTTTCGGTTGTACTGGGAGGGATTTTGGTTGAACTGGGAGGAGTTTCAATTGTACTGGGGAGTTTCGAGTGTACTGGGAGGGGTTTCGGTTGTACTAGGGGAGTTTTGGTTGTACTGGGAGGGGTTTCGGTTGTACTGGGAGGGATTTTGGTTGTACTGGGAGGAGTTTTGGTTGTACTGGGAGGGATTTTGGTTGTACAGGGAGGAGTTTCGGTTGTACTGGGAGGGGTTTTGGTTGTACTGGGAGGAGTTTCCGGTGTACTGGGAGTGGTTCTGGTTTTACTGGGAGGTTTTTCAGTTGTATTGGGAGGAGTTTCAGGTGTACTGGGAGGGGTTTCGGTTGTCCTGGGAGGAGTTTCAATTGTACGGGGAGGGGGTTTGGTTGTACTAGAAGGGGTTTCGGTTGTACTGGGAGGGGTTTTGGTTGATGAATGTATCTTGAAGACATTAATGTGTTTATGCTGCTATAACATGCGTCTCAGTTCACCTCCTGAAGTGCTCTGAGTGATCAGGTCTGTATCTGTTTTAAATGCATCTTGGATTTGTTTAAATTTGTATTTTATGTGTCCTCATACAGATATAATCCTGATACTCAAAACGCATAAAGTGACCAGGTGTAAATGGGGTCTGAGTTTCCTCTGAGATCCCTCTCCGGTACAGTCTTCTACTCCAGATAAGAGAGTTTGTGATCAGTAACTCACACACTGTTGTTGGAGTCGCTCCAAGTCGCTTAAACTTCAGTCATGTGGAATACATAATTAGCTGCACATCCAGTAGCTCCGCCCGCTTTTTGCTTAATCTTAACATAAGTGCATTCTGTGTTTTTCTATGGTGTCCCTGACCCCGCCCCCCCCCATGGATGTATGTGTAGGTCAGTATGAGTGTCTCTGTGGCGACACTGACGCTGACCCTGCTGCTGTCCGGAGCTCCACCCCTCTCGGCCTTGCAGCCGGAGAATGAGGTCCCCCTGCGGCCCACTGCCTGGCTGACTGACCGCACACACACACCTGTCTACCTGAACACCGGACGCACTCGCAGGTATACACACACACACAGTAACACACAGTAACACACAGTCTTTCACACACATTCTTTTACACTCAAACACACATTAACACACGCGCTCTTTCACACACACTAATGCATATTAATGCACACATATAAAGACACATACACTCACACATACACTAACACACACACACACACACACACACACACACACACTCTGTTCTTCTGACCTTCATGTGAATTAAACTGTGGTCAGTCGACCGTTTGAAGGTCCAGCTTTGGAGAGACGCACTGTAAACGCTTTACTGCCCGATGTTCAGGTCAGTTTGTTTTGCTCAGTATTTTACCACAGCACTAATTTAATCTTCATCTTCATCTTCAGATCAGATATCAGACTAAATAATATTACAATATAATATAAACAGAAAACAGAGACGCTTAACATCCATGTTTATCACAGTCAGCGCAGCAGGTCACTGATGTTTGGCCAAAATATGCTCTGTGGTCCATCTGCAGAAATCAGAGGCATTTATTTTATTAATTTGTCATCATTATCACATTATTATGAGCGTCTGTAAAGAGTGAAACATTAAACAAGCAGATGAAGCAGACAGTTCAGTGCTGATGTGCTCTGATTGAAGCACTCGGCTGCTGAGTTCTCACGTTTGATTTGGACTAAAAAGCAGCAAACTGAAGCAGGTTCACTAGATAAGAACCATGACCCGTGAGTTTTGTCAGGGTGGAGTGTTCACACATCGAAGCGGACCAAACTAAAGAAAACAGCTCTGCACCAAACACGGTAGATGTGAAAGAGCCCTGAAATATTCAAACTGACATTTAATAAACTCACAGTAATGTAAACTGTGGTCAAGCGTTCACGAATCGCACTAAAAAACAGTTTTACCGGATCAGTGGCTGATCCGGCAGCTCCTCTCACTGAACACCAACTTATGATGGTTTTACTTCATCTCCAGCTGAAATGGGGTATTTTAACTGGTTATACCCATTAGTTTAGTTTTGTTTTGTTTGTTTTTAGTTTCATAAAGGCCAGAACTACGTAAGCTAAGCACCCTCTATTCAGTCAGACACCAGCTTGCCCCATGGTTCCGACAGCCCTAGCTAGCTAATGTCTTGTTTATGTTAATCTAATGAGTTAGCCGGATAGAAATCCTAGCTAGCTTGTTATTGCAGTGTTGTTTTTAGGGTTAGTGTTAGTGTTAGGGTTAAAGTCCTGCTGAGCTTCTGCCTTCAGCATCATCTGACCATCTGCTGTTCTTCTGACTTGTGATAAATCTGAATTAAAAACATCTCCAACGTGTTTCTGCAGGCTCTATTTCACTGTGCGGAAGAAGACACTTTCTCTGGAGCTGACCGTTAGTCCCTGTTCAGGAGCCGTGGAGTGGAGTCTGACCGCACGCTCGCTGAAGGACAAACCAGCCAAATACACTAAATGTGAGGGTTACCATGAACAGTGTCCTCTTTCAGCTGTTAATATATGGACAAACTAGACTTTACCTTTAGTAGAAACATTAAAAATTCACACTTTTTAGAAACGCACTAAATCATGATGTGACATGAAATACGCTTCCACTACTTGTTAGCTACATTAGCCTCGTAGCTCCAGTGCTAAAACTAAAGAAGCAAACTTCAGACACTGACCATGATCAGCTACTTTTGCAAGGTGTTGTTCTGGGCTGCCTGCTACTAGCAGAGGGCAGCAGCGGTACTCGTCCAAGCAGCTAGAAACCTCAACTCCCAGAATGCTCTGGGCTAATTCTCTTAATGGTGCTCAGCTGGAGGAGCACCTACTTAAACCCCAGAGACACACAAAGAAAATGTGGCACCTTTGTAAGGGGGCAGCCAGTAAATAGTACAAAACAAAGAGCGGCAAAAGAGGATCCAACAGCTCCAAAACAAAAAGAGAAAGAAAAGATATATGAGGTCTGAATTAAACAGTGTGGGACACCCCATTACCAAACAAACCTGTCTACAATCTACAGTGTGTGGCTAAAATGGATGCTAATTAGCAAATAGGGCTAGTTAACTCACTAAACTTAGCAACAGTAACCAGAGGACATGGGCTGTTCTTTTACACCGCAAGACTGTTTTCATGATTCATACCAAAATAAAAAGAGAAAGATTCTCTCAGAACACTTAGAAATTTCCAACAAAGAATTCAAACAAAGAATTGTTCACTAAATGCTTTATTGCCACTGAATCTGGCAAATCAAAACCCCCAACCTCCCCGATTACCAGGGGATATTTTACACACTGACCTTACCCCAGATGTAGTTGATCAGACATGTTTGGTTTCTGAAGTTGGCTTCTGTAGATCCAAAGTTAAGAGGCTAATACAGCTTCAAAGCATTGGAATTTAAACACTGGAATTAGCGTTGTGCAAACTGTGTGCCTAAATTTACAGTGTTTAGCAGACAATCTTATCCAGAGCAACTTACTAAATGGCTGTGTCATCTACTTCGAAAATATACCCACCGATACCTGGACACACAAACACACAACACTCAGCGATTACAAAATGTGTCAAGGGCAAGATTAATTTTAATTTAAAAGGTTTGACAACACACGTCTTTACTCAGCAATTGAAGACAGTAAGGGACGGTATGGATAGCCAGCGGACGTTCGTTCCACCACTTGAGCACTTCTATTGAAGACTTAATGCTTGTCTTTCATGTTTAAGGCGATGGGTTGAGCCCACCTACACTTCAGGCTTGAAATGTTCAAGATACAGTTTGGATTTTGACCATTGCCTTCAGGTAAGGAGGGACTGGACCATTTTAGCTTTGTAGGCAAACATCAGGTTTTAGCTCAGATATGAGCAGCTACAGGAAGTCAGTGAAGGGAATAAAGCAGCAAAGTGACATAAGAAGATTGAAGACGAGTCAATCTGCTGCATACAAGGTTACAACAGATACATAGATAGATAGATAGATAGATAGATGAAACTTTACTGATCCCAAGGTTTGAAGAGCGAATTCTGTTGGTTGGTCTTGTTTTAAGGGTGGTTTCTGTGGACTGTCCTTCTTTGAAGATCAGTTTTTGTCGGTTTGCAGGGTTGTTTCTGGCCAAGATCTTGGAACTGGTTTTGGTGAGAAACAGAAACAAGTGTTTGTAGATGGCTCAAATTTTTGAGAGGAGAACAGAGATATTGCTCTGTAACTGCTGATATCACAGGTGTCTATAGTGGACTTTATCATCCTGGTGGTCTTGAAAGCATAGTACACATGACCAGAACTTATGTAGCTGTTTATGATGGATTTGATTAAAGGCAGCAGGTCCTGGGAGAGTCTGGAGCACTGTGGATGGGATGGTGTCTAGCAGGCAGGTGGTTGGATTGCTGGATGTCAGTTGGTGGAGGAAGCCATCTGGAGAAAGAGGAGAAAATGTTAGGGTGTAGAGAAAGCACTGCTGGGGTGAGTGGAGTCTGGGAAAAGAATTGGCAAATCCTGTTCACCTTGTCCTCAACAAAACTGACAAAAGCTTCTGGGGTAAGAAAGGTGGGTGGGGGGTAATGAGGGGAAAGAAAACCTGTGAAAACCTGGCTATGAATGCATCCAGTTTCCATCTGTAAAAAGATGACTTTACAGCAAGTACTTCACAGGTGAACTTTGAAGAAGAAAACAGTATGAAAGGAGATTTAAATCTGATTTCCTCAGCAATTTTTAGTTTCTATCCAGCTGCTTCACCAAACATCCGACAGCATGTGGAAAAGATCTTGCTGGTCTGCAGGAGGAAGGGCAGACGAGGTTAATTGAAGAGGGGAGTGAAGCGGTGTCCTGAGAGAGAGAAATAAACGAGTCAGGGTGTGGTAGGGTAGATATGATGGTTTTAAGTAAAGGATGAGGGGTGGATGGAGTGCAGATTGCAGTAAGTGGAGGAAGAATGCGTGGAGCAGTGATGTGGACGGGGTGAGATAGTCTGAAAGATGAAGAGGTGATTTAAGAAGTTGAGGGTTTTCCTGTACTGTCCAGTGCTGGGCCAGGTCTGCTAAAGTGCAAGTTCAGCATGTTGTCTGTTCTGTGCATTGGTGAGAAATTTAGGGTCTGATTGGAAGATGACAACAGTGGGACGAGGCAGACGGAACAGGAAGAGGACCTTGTTCAATGGAAACTGGAAATCTCCAAGGAGAATGAGTGTGGTTGGAAAATGATCATACATTTGCCTCAGACAGTGTTGTAAAAACTTGTAATCTCAAATAGGCTGAGACATCCTACCCCCCCCGGGTGGGTAGGATGTCTGTTAGCGTTAGAATGAGCAGTTAATGTTCTCCTCCAAGCGTCATGAGCTCCAATGAAATTGTGTTAGTGGCAGGTTGAAGAGATGGTGGAGCTTCAAGTGTCTCAGAGGAAAGAACATGCTAACCATCACCCTCCCAGTTTGGTAGCATCATGTCTTAGAGGGGGACATAGCTAACGGGTGAAACTAGACACAACACACTGAGATTGTCCAAACAAGGGTTTTTGTAGTTTCTGACGCTGCATGACAAAAAAATGTATGTTAACGTAGCTAAACACAGTAGCAGAATTCTGAATTTTGTCTGTAACACTTTTATAGTGATGCATCAATATGGGGATTATGGACTGATATCAGATATTTTTCCTGTGCTTATCTGCTGATGCTGATATGCTGTATAAATATTATTAAAATATACAAATTGGGGCAGAATCTAACTAGACTGGCACTACAGAGACATATAACATTTATTTCTGTAGGACTGAAAATGTGATAAAGTGAATAAAATGCAGACTTTAGTCACTTTCAGCATTTCTGGAGTTTGATAAACACGTCACATATCAGGCTGAAATATCTGTCGAGTCTAAACATCATTTTTTCTTATCTGCTGATATTTGATGTCATTGTGCGTCCCAGGTTTTCACAGATAGCAGTTTATTTAACAGCCTGGAAGAGGCCATATGAGGTTATCTATTAAAGTGTGAGCAGCAGCAGGTTTAGCTTTAGTTCTGCCGTGTGTGTGTGTGTGTGTGTGTGGTGTTGGGTTACGGGTGTGTGATGTGTTTGAGCTGAAAGAACTTCACTCCTCTAAGCCTCAGAAAGAAAAACAGCATTCTTTATTCTGTAAATGGCAGCTTTAGAGATCTTTGAGAGCCACTCGACAGTGTTAGCATGAAGATTTCAGGTGACATTTAGATCATCTGAAGATCATCATCTAAACTTCTCACAGACTAAAGCTTTAGACCGTTTGTGCCCAACAAAACCTCTGTGTGTAACCTTAAACCACACGATGATGTTCTTTGCTGAGAGACACAAAGAGAGAGAGAGAGAGAGAGAGAGAGAGAGAGAGAGAGAGACAGAAAAAGACAAGAAAAAAGCTGATGATGGTCTGTTGAAGAGATGGTGAGATACAGAAACAGAATAATGATGAGAGAGAAAAAGGGCTTAATGCAGCTTTCGTTATCTGAATTCCAGCGACGGCTCGGAGAACGTGTTCATGTTCTGCTGCTGTTTGGTGTTTTATCGTCTCGTAAGCAGCCTCAGCCTCAGAGTGCACTTATGCTCCCTCAGCCTGTCAGGAGAAACAGCATTATGAAGTCATAAAGTGACGAATAAATCATTCAGTCCGCAAACTCGAGGGTCCCCATCCGCCGCCTTAAATTATTCACTTTGATTATGAAACATTTGCTCTCAAAGTTCACTGACAAAAGTAATGAAGCTTCCGTGGGAAAACAGAATTATGTGTGAAACATTCAAACATTTTCAGAAGGAAGTCTTTTGATTATACGATCAGTTAAAGCAAAAGTTCAGCGAAAGAATTTCAAATGCGAGATCCCCTCATGCTCCCGATCAGCGGAGCCAAGTTTTCTTCTGAGGAACAGAAGCTTATACTCCATCAACTAGCGCTGTGCTAACGGCTCCTGAAATCATCACAAAAAAAAGTACAGACAAAATTCTGCTGCTGTTTTTAGCGATGCTAATGTACTTTACTCAACATTTAAAGAGAAAAGCGCCAGAAACAGCTTTTCCGCAGCACATTCAAAAACAAGTACTGCCACATGGAGTCAGTGGAACTTCATGGTTCTAGTTCTACTTAATTGTTTCAACTGCTTGTTCTATGGAGGCTAACATAAATGCTAATAATGTTAGTGTTAGCCTCCTAACTAGCCTCCTAACTCCTAACCGAATTCTATCAATCCACACATCAACACACTGTTCTAGCTTACATACTGTTGCTCTAATGGGTGATGTGATGGTGTTTGTTTACTTTAGTATAGAATTCGATAAACTGTTGTTAGCTTCAGCTGCAAGTGTTAGCAAAGACAGAGGAGACTAGCACTATTAGATTCTGTTGGTCCCAAACCATAAAACTGGACCTTTCAGTACTGGACCGATGGAGAAAGCGCAGTTGAAGTTTTCTGATACTAAAGGTTCCAGTTCTCCAGTACATGCAATGTAAAAATAGCTCTTATTAATTCTTCTACAGCTCCACGCATTTTCAGATGAGATGATTGTTGGGGTTAGGGTTACATTACTTGTTAGCTACATTAGCCTCGTGGCTCCAATGATAAAACTAAAGAAGCAGAATTCAGATTCCAAACATACCTTGGCTGTTCAGCCACATTTGGAGAAGGAAACAGTGCTGATGTTTTGCTGCACTTTTGTGTTAATTACGTGTAAAATCAGAAAGTAACGAGTGTCTCTGATCTTCAGGGAGCACCAAGAAGAGTTTTCCAGAGGTGTGGTGGAGAGGATCTGGGACGGAGGCGCTGATCCACAGCTACTCAGGCAGCGCAGTGGACACCTATGAGGGTCCTGCATATGGTCTGGCATCCATCTACATCCTGCGGCTCAAATCCACAGAGCAGGATACCCAAGTGGACGTTTATCTTCATGAAGGTCCTGGACCCTCAGGGGCTTTCCCTGAGCTGCCAGCTGACTCCCGGGTCCACACGCTAGGGGTCGGGATGACCAGCGTCACTCTGAGCTGGACACCGAGCTTGTCCGTCACCAAGACATCAAAACACAGCAAGAAACACAACTACGAGTACTGCGTAACGGTAAACCGCAAACACAACTTCAGAAACCTGTGCACCGCCCGTGAGGAGTCGAGGAAGGAGAGAGAGCGAGGGAGGAAACGAGGGAGGAAAGACAAACATGGAAGAGATACAGCACTACTGAAGACCTGGTGGAGCCAGCAGAGGGAAATGTTTGAAGATAACGGCTCCTCTGCTGTGATCCAGGTGGACTTTGCGGATCCAGACTGTGTCTGCAGGGAGGTGGAGAGTGTGTGCACTGTCTCTGACCTCCTGCCGGACACCCAGTACTACTTCGACGTGTTTGTGATTGACCGGGTGAATAGAACGAGCGCCATGTATGCTGGAACATTCGTGCACACTCACACTGAAGCCCGTGGGGTTGTAACCCCTCTGAGGGATAGTCAGGTGCAATGGGTCACTCTGAGCTTAGGGTCGGAAGGTCAGCGGCGCTTCAGCTTCAGGCCTCGCGGTGGGCAGCAGAACGGCCTGCTGACCCTGCACAGCTGCAATTCCACAAAGGCTAAAGTGACAGTGTCCAGCAGGGGGCGCCTGCTCTCCTCGCAGGAAGTGGGGGACCAGCTGGCCCAAATCTGGCTCCAAGGGGGTCCCTCATACCTCATTCAGCTGCAGACACTGGACGCTACAACATCCAAACCGGACCCAGAAAGGTCGAAGGTGTGTGTGAAAATGCAGGCGTCATCAGCGTTCCACCGCCGGGGGGTGCCGGTGCTGCCGGTCACTCTGCAGTTGAAGTCCTTCAATAAACTGCGCAGCTGCAGCTCAGTCACTCTGGCCTGGATGGGCACGGAGGAGCGCAGCCTGTACTGTTTATACCAGAGACAGATCTCCGACAAACTGGACGTCACTGACCGCTGCCTGGGGCCGGAGTCGCGTCCAGCATCAGAGCGGATCCTCTGTAAATACTTCCAGGAACTGGACCCACGGCGAGCGGTCACTACAACGGTTATTGAGGGGCTAAATCCGGGCAGCATGTATATGTTTGATGTCTATCTGATGAGACGCTGGGGACTGCCCATTAAATACCACAGCAAAACAGTGAGGACCCGGAGAGAGTGCTGAGGACACAAGACCTGCAGAAACACTCAATGGACAGAGCAGACTGACCGATTCAATTGTACAGAAGCCACAAAGAGGCTGTTCTGCACAGGAATGAGCTGTGAAAAGAAAACCTGGCAAAAGAAATTAAATGAACTACAACCGTGGAAAAGTTCTTAAAGGGCCCGTAACACAAAAACACTGTTAAAGTTTCAAAATGTACTGTTCACTCCCAGAGCATGCAGTCCATATGGACCCCACCCCTTCAGCCTACAGCAGTTTAGCCCCGCCCCTTCAGCCTACAGCAGTTTAGCCCCGTCCATTCAGACTAGAGCAGTTTAGCTCCGCCCATTCAGACTACAGCAGTTTAGCTCCGCCCATTCAGACTACAGCAGTTTAGCCACACCCATTCAGCCTATAGCAGTTTAGCCCCACCCATTCAGCTTACAGCAGTTTAGCCCCACCCATTCAGCCTACAACAGTTTAGCCCCACCATTCAGCTACAGCAGT
This sequence comes from Colossoma macropomum, assembly GCF_904425465.1. Classification (NCBI taxonomy): domain Eukaryota; kingdom Metazoa; phylum Chordata; class Actinopteri; order Characiformes; family Serrasalmidae; genus Colossoma; species Colossoma macropomum. The sequence continues at coordinate 41,074,016 of NW_023494803.1, forward strand.
TTAGCCCCACCCATTCAGCCTATAGCAGTTTAGCCCTGTCCATTCAGACTGGAGCAGTTTAGCTCCGCCCATTCAGACTACAGCAGTTTAGCCCCACCCATTCAGCCTACAACAGTTTAGCCCCGTCCATTCAGACTGGAGCAGTTTAGCCCCACCCATTCAGCCACAGCAGTTTAGCCCCGTCCATTCTGACTACAGCAGTCTAGCTCCACTCATCAAAACAGAGCTCATTTACAGATACCAGTCTTAAAGGCACAGTAACAGAAATAGCCTGTAACTGTAAGGGATGAAGAAATTGTGAAAAATGATCATGTAGAAATGAACTGATTGTTCTTGGGACATAAAAGAACCAGTGAACTGAAAAAACAAAACAAAATATTACACACACACACACACACACACACACAAACCAGCAAAACTGTATTTATTGTACGTTGTTGTTCTGCTGTCCGTTGTGTTGTTATATAACTGCCTGTTCGTGCTGTTTATTAGAGGCTGTTCAGTGTCAGGAGGTTTTACACAACAAAAGACTGCCAAACTCACAGCAGCAGCCCGCGGGCTAACTCGACCAGCACACACAGAGAGAGAGAGAGAGAGAGAGAGAGAGAGAGAGAGATTAGCTCAGTGCAGTGTCAGTGATGTTCTGCTAAAGCATGCAGCAGAGAAAATAATTTAGTGATCAGCTTTGTTGTGTTCGATGTGCTTCTTGTGCTTTGCTTTTATGCACCAATAAACACACAGACGAGCTTTCAGTGGACATGTTGAGTTTCTGTGATCAAAGCTGATGATGGTCTAAAGTTTTTGTCCTGTAGATGAGGCAGATGATGACATATGCAGAGGCTGTTCAGTAATGAGGAGAGGAACCGAACCGTCAGCAGGACTCATCCTCACTGCCACGTTCAGCTTTGAATTAGCAGAAATTTTCCACCTGATTTGACGGGCGAGCGGATCAGCCAGATCCGTTAGAGAAGGTTCAGAGGAGCTGCAGTTCAGGCCCTGCTGGGGGTGCGGTCACCAGTTCTGAAGAAAAGAGCTGAAGTGCTGCCCCCTGTCTGCGCAAACCTGAAACAGGTGTGTGTTTACCTGCTAACAGAGAGGTGTGAGCTCAAAGGTTCTGTTAAAAGTGTAATTCAGTCAAAAATAAAAATAACCTACACTGAATAGTCAATGTTTAAATTGTTTGTTTTCCTTAAAGTCCAAGACACTACTAAACAAGTAACAGGAGCATTTTTAAATCTTTACACTAAGAATGTGAAGATTTATGAATATGAATGAGTATGCAAAGTGGAAAGACTCCTGTGAGGTCCCACCATCCAAACTTCACCCCTTCCCACACCACTATAGTTGAGAGCGGGTATGCGTTACTTCCCTGTCGTCAGAATGACCACACCCCCTTTTGGATGAATACAAACCCGGTCAGAGCGCTGGTGCCAAGTTGGTAGCACCAGTGGAAACGTGCTGAACATCGAACAATAAAAAACCCAGTTTATGATTTTCTTTACTTCCCCAAAGAGTGAAGGACAGTGAAAGGAGAGATGTGTGGCTTCAGGGCGTCTGCAGAGAGAATGAGAACAGTAAACAGTGTGTGTGTGTGTGTGTGTGTGTGTGTGTGTGTGTGTGTGTGTGTGTGTCTGACAGGACTGAATGGATTAACACTGTCTACATTATAGCCAACGTTATTTGATTGGCAACGACACTGTTTGCCTGACTGGCCACAGGATTTGGGCTTCTGATAGCTGTAAATCCGTACTATTATTTTACGCTAGTAAATTTTCAAAGACCTCAGAATTTGCATTTACTGACAGTGAAATTAAAGGGGCTGCTTTCGCCCAAAAAAGGGCGGGGCATTACGCAAGGGCAAAGTACCCGGATGTGCTGCTCTCATCTATGGTTACACTTCACTATAACAACTTGGAGAAAATCCAACATGTTTGAACCTCATACAGACTCAGAATCTGAAGAGGGCAGATATAAAGAACTTATATGAAAAATTAATGCATCAGCAGATGGAAAAGCCACGCTCGAAAAACCAGCATAAACCAGTTTAGACCAGTACAGAATAAACCTGTCAGCAGAGGAAACAAACCAGAACTCTCACTGTAACATTATTAACCAGAAAATAAATGAGCAGAACTTTCATCACTCAGTATCTGACAAGCCCTCAGCTGAACTACAACCACAGCCACACAGCAAATGCTAAATAAGACAGCAGAGCTGGTTTTGGTGCTAGTGCTAGCCTAGCTAGCAGGCCAACACACCACAGTCCACTAATCAACTCGCCTAGTTTTAACCTTTATTCTCTAAACGTCGTCAGTGGTGCCTGAAGCTGTTAGCCTGTTCGTTAAACTAGCACTCATGAGCATTAGCTTAACGTTAGCTTAGCTAGCGGGCTAACAGCTCAAAACACTGCAGAAAAAATTTTGTGCCCTCAGATTTGAGTCTTTGCTCTCAAAACGTCAGAGGATCGTCATTCGCTGATGAAACTTGAGTGACCTGAACCAGTTCGGAGACGAATGGCGCTAGCTAAGCTAAAGCTAACACATAGTGCTAACTAAGACAGTAGTGGAGCTGGTTGTGATACAAATGCAAGCTTAGCCAGCAGGCTAACACCATCTGGCACATTACCGGTATTATTATAATAATAATTATGGAATCATTTTTTATGTTAATTACTAATAAAGTTTATACCAATATTGATCAATGTGATGATGACTAGTGATAAAGAAGAGTTAACCATTTTTGAGTAGCAGCTGATCTAAAAGATTCTACTGTTTTCTGTTGTACTGCATTAAATCCACATTTGAGGCAAAATAAAACATTCACAGAATCAGTGTAATCATATTTTTTATTAATTTATTACAAAATACAAAGAGGTAAACATCCAGGGGCTTTTCACACTGAGCCAATGCTACGACATCAGAGCGGTCAGTGAACGTCAGTCTGGTCCAGCAGCGCAGCGTGAGATTTAGGAAGATTTTAACGACTCATCGTTCAGAATTTCCTCCGTCCGCGAACAGACTGAAGCGCCGTTCTAAAAAAACTCCAATCAGGAATCAGCGCCACCCGCAGGCCAGAGTGAGGAACTGCAGCACAGCCACTTCACCACAGCCCATCTCAACACGCACCATATAATATTCCTGTCATACAACATCAACTGAATAACTATAATCAGACTGTATTTAATAAAAAATGTTTTCTTCAAAAACAATGTTCATTTTTCCACAACATAAAAGAAAATACTGATTATTCATTAATTATTGAGACACTGTTTCATGTCTTAATCTCACTTCACGATACACGATACACACTGCTGTGACGTTTGTGCACTCAGAGCCGCTGCGGCTCTTCCTGATTGGAGCTTTAATCTGGAGTGTGAGCGCTGGACGCTGCTGCGGTCAGCAGCTGGAGAACACAGCTTCCTTCCTGAAAGTGTTCGAGGGAAAAGCAGATTTTATTGCTCATTCAGATCTGGAGTATAAACTAAACCTGATTTAAAACTGTAACTATGAGAACGTCATCAGAAGCTCCACTGCTGTGAAAAAGTAAGTACACCATGAAAAAGTGTACAAATTAGCATTTATAGCACATTATATGTCGTTATATATTTCAGCAGAAACGGTAGATAATCGTCCAGACTCTGTTTTTTCATGGATGTGAAAGCTGGTCTTTAAACTTTGTGACTTTTGAGAGAAACTTGGACGGCAAAGAAAGAAATGCATCGATCCTCAAATCAAGCCTCTCGTCTC
>NW_023494803.1:41082761-41100261 GCF_904425465.1 Colossoma macropomum
GCGATACGGAGTGTCAGACTGAAACACAACATACAGTGTTTATTAGAACAACCAGTAAAACTAACATAGTTCATAGAGACACTCACATCAATCCGCCCACATCAATATACCACTGAGCTAACATCATTACTCTGCTAACTTCACTCCGCTAACATCATCATTCTAACATCACTTCATTACTCTGCTCACATCACTCTACTCACTTCACTCACATCACTCTGCTTACATCACTCCATAACTGCTTACATCACTCCATCACTTCACTGACATTACTCTGCTCAAATCACTACATCACTTCACTCACATCACTCCATCACTTCATCACTCCACTAACATCAGTCCACTAACATCACTTCATCACTTCGCTCTATTCATTTCACTCCACTCGTCACATCACTCCGCTAACATCACGCCACTAACGTCACTCTGCTCACATCACTCCGTTAACATTATTACATCACTCCACTCACTCCACAGCATCGCTCCACTGACATCCTTTTGCTAACATCGCTCTGCTAAAATCACTCCATCACTCCACTAACATCACAGTGCAGTGAATCAGTCTGCATTAATATGTGGCCTGTAGGTCTGATGTCACACATCACATCTCTAAATCACATGGACTCATATCTCAATCACACCTTCCACAAAACCTCTGCACTTTATCGCTACTGTCATGCAGTAACAGTAATACGTCACAGTAACACATCACAGTAACATGTACCATAACATGCACAGTAAAACGTATCAGTGCACTGCATACTATTAACTGACGTCCCACTCATCTCTGTACTGTGTATTATACAGTATCAGGGTTTATGTATAACAGACAGATTGTCTATACTGTACGTTACGATGTGTACATAGAGTGTACAGTGTGTATACTGTAGAGTGTGTGCAGCGTGTACAGTACGTACATACAATGTACAAGTATGTAGTGTGTGTGTAATGTACAGTGTTTACAGTGTGTATACAGTGTAGTGTGTATAGTATACAGGTTGTATAGTGTACAGTGTGCACAGTGTGTATAGTGTATGTGTACGGTGTATAATGTACAGCATGTATAGTGTACAGTGTGTACGGTGTATGGTGTATAGAGTACAGTGTGTACAGTGTAGAGAGTATAGTGCACAGCGTGTATACTGTACAGTCTATAGGGTGTATGGTGTAGAGTCTGTATAGGTGTACAGTGTGTATAGTATGCCGTTTATACAGTGTATAGGGTATAGAGCATAGTGTATTGTGTTTAGCATACAGTCTATATAGGGTGTACAGTGTGTGTATAGTGTACAGTGTAGAGTGTATAGTGTGTATAGCATGTATGATGATGTGTGAACTCTGTGTATTTAACACTGCGCTGATGTAAAGATGTTCACTCATCCTGTGTGATGTGCCAATAAAAAAGTGATTTAATTTGATTTTCATTAAACCTGAATAAGGTGTGTGTGTATGTGTGTGTGTGTGTGTGTGTGTGTGTGTGTGTGTTACCCTGAAGGTGTGTGTGGTGTTGGGTCTGGAGTAAACGTCCTGTGGGTGGAGTCTGTCTCTGGGTAGAAGACCGCCGGCCTCATCTGCTACTGCACTGTGGGCACGAGAGGAGGAACCACGCTGACGCTACACACACACACACACACACACACACAAACATTGTTTTCATTAGTGCTTGTTAATTTTTAATAAATGACCAGTTATAAAAATGCCAAGATAAACACTACTGTTTAAGAACGTTTCTTAATGAATGTTTGCAAAGAATCTAGAGTTTTGATCCTCTACAACACATAACACTATTACACTGTCACACTAAACATTCAGAGAATCTGCAGAAATACTGAATACTATGTACACTAATAAACAGAACTAATACTGAAAACTCTTTCAGAAACACCAAGAAACATTCTGCATGTGTCAAAACAGCATGACTGCATAGTCAGACAGTGCGGGTGCTCGACTGACCTGCCTGCAGTCCAGAACTGTCCCACAGAGAACACGTGGCTCATTTTAAGGCAAAATATACCACAACAGAGACTCTGGACTGAGCAGCTGAAGGTTTCTATCAAGCAAGAATGGGAAAAATTCCACTTTCACAACTGCAACAGTCGGTGTCCTCAAACATTTACTGACCACTGTTACAAGCGAACAGTTTCCTATCACAAAGTTTATTGGAACGTTGCAGGCATGAAATTTAGAATAAGCCTATTTCTGAAATATCAAATATCTGTCTTTGTGCTGTTTTGTATTGTTGCTGTGCATTGCTGTCTCTTTTTGTTCAGGTTTTTCTTGATGTACCAACTCTTTAGGAGTTGAGCTTGTAGATTATAAAAACATTCTTCAGTTCCAGTCCAGAGTTTATGCACCATCTGCGTTGACTGTGTGTTTCTTACAGCAGACTGAACTCTACAGTCTCAGTCTGTGTAACATACACTTGCTTCAGTCTTTACTGATCTATTCAAAAGTTAATGAATCAGGTGGGCTACAGCACAGAAACCACCCACCGCAAGAGTGTGTGTGTTACCTGAGAGTGTCGTGTGTGATGTGCAGAGTGTGCATGCTCAGTATCTGCAGCGCCAATAGGGGGCAGCAGTGTGTTTCTGCTGAGGGGCATTGGAGGGGAGGAGAGACGATCACCGGCTGTGGTCCTGAAACACACACACACACACACACACACACACACACACACACACACACACTGAGTGAGAAAGTCCTGAGTGATGTTGAGTGATGTTGAGTGATGTGAGTGATGTTGAGTGATGCTGGGTGATTATAAGAAATGCTGGAAGACGATGGGAGATGATGGGTGATGCGAGATGCTTGGTGATGATGGGTGATGATGGGAGATACTGTGAAATGCTGAGAGATGCTGAGAGATACTGAATGATGATGTTGAGTGATGCTGGGTGATGCTGAGTGATGCTGAGTGATGCTGAGTGATGCTGGGTGATGCTGGGTGATGCTGGGTGATGCTGGGTGATGCTGGGTGATGTTGAGTGATGCTGGGTGATGTTGAGTGATGTTGAGTGATGTTGAGTGATGCTGGGTGATGCTGGGTGATGCTGGGTGATGTTGAGTGATGTTGGGTGATGTTGAGTGATGCTGGGTGATGTTGAGTGATGCTGGGTGATGTTGAGTGATGTTGAGTGATGTTGAGTGATGCTGGGTGATGTTGAGTGATGCTGGGTGATGCTGGGTGATGTTGAGTGATGCTGGGTGATGCTGGGTGATGCTGGGTGATGTTGAGTGATGCTGGGTGATGTTGAGTGATGTTGAGTGATGCTGGGTGATGCTGGGTGATGTTGAGTGATGTTGAGTGATGCTGGGTGATGCTGGGTGATGCTGGGTGATGCTGGGTGATGTTGAGTGATGCTGGGTGATGTTGAGTGATGTTGAGTGATGCTGGGTGATGCTGGGTGATGTTGAGTGATGCTGGGTGATGTTGAGTGATGTTGAGTGATGCTGGGTGATGCTGGGTGATGCTGGGTGATGTTGAGTGATGCTGGGTGATGTTGAGTGATGTTGAGTGATGTTGAGTGATGCTGAGTGATGCTGGGTGATGCTGGGTGATGCTGGGTCACAAACAGTACATTTTTACAAGACTTACAGTCGAGTTCCTCTGATTCCCTCGTCCATGTTTCCAGCCGGACTGGAAGGGGTCAGACCTGCTGCTAATGGCAACAGTGTCCGAGGGGGTAGCGCTCGTCGCCGTGCAGACTGGGGAGGGCGGGGTAGGGAGGCGGAGCTTTGCTGCTCCAGGGCACGGCGGGGGCGTGGCTTATTGGAAGGAATGATGCTGGAGCCGGGACGATGGACCATTCTCTCTTCTCCATCACTACAGAATATGAGACAGAGAGAGAGAGAGAGAGAGAGAGAGAGAGAGAGAGAGAGAGAGATTTTATTGATTTATTACTTTTTTGAGCAAACAGATGCAATTATAGCAACAAAAACTTTAGGAGAAAGCAGAAAATGCACATCAAAAGTTTGAGGACACCTTACTTTTTTCTGATATTTTCTGAGTTCTGTTGATTTCAGCTGTTACAAAGCTCATATTGAAACTCCCAAAGTGGTTTTTAGGTTTGAGTTTTGATGCCTGTTGACATCTGGGATGAAGTGGGCTTTATTGCCAATGTAGCACTGTCACTAATACTGGCACAAATATTTACACGTGTGCTATTGTTTTTCTCTGAGTAAACTTGATTAGGCTTTCATATGGTAAAGTTTTAAAAACTGACAAAGTGAAAAGTTAGCTGCGCTCAGACTTTGGATGGGCAGCATATCGACCATTGTGTATATTTATAACAGAGCGAAAGACTGTGGAAGTTACTGTGCTGCTCGGTCCAGAACTCCAGCGTTTCTCTGCTGCAGTGGAATACCATGGATCATGATGAGGTCGTTTAGGTTGTGATGTGTAGCAGCTGTTCCTACAGGCACTCGACTGGACTGAGAGAGTGAAAGACAGAAAGAGAGCAGCTGAAAAGTCAGACAACTAAAATTACAGTGTCTATAAAACCAGCAAAGCAGCAGCTGTGTGATAAAGCCATGAGTAGCAGCTAACACCATCTAAGGTTTAACACATCACTAAACTATCCATCCATCCTCTAACAGCATGCAGCACGGTGGGAAACGATCACAACAGCCTGAACAAAAATCATGAGCTGAACTGAAAACCACAGAGAGAAAAGCAGGCAAGTCTACAGCTTTAATTTAAAGGGAAAAAGAAACGTAGGAAACAAGAAACAAACGCTTAAAATAAAGTCAAAGGGTTTTACGGGTGTTAAGAAACAGGCTTTGGTTCAGGTGTTAATAGACAAGCACAAGCAGTTTTAGAGTCGGGAACGAGAGCTGAACTCTCAGACTCTCTGGAGGAAACTAGTGGAGTTACATACAGTAGATGGCTTTCTCTGCTTTTTGGATTTCCGTCTCGACTTGTGCTTTGAGCCCCTTGACTTTGTGCTCTTTGGGAAGAAGATGGAGAGAGATGGAGCAAAAGAGACAGAAAAGAGAGAGAAAAAGAGAGAAAGATATAAAAAGAGGGAGGGCAGGTTGATGATGTCACAGGAGATCAGAAAGGAAGACAGACAAAAACACAGAAAAGAGGAGGGAAAAAGGGGAGAAGGTTAATGAACTGGGAGCCTGGAAAAAGGATGCGAAGACAAATCTTGACAACAAGGAAGTGAAAATGACATCAGCAACATGTGAACACAGAGAAGGCACAAAGCAGCGTGGTCACACACCAACTACTGGACACTGGGTCATTCAAACAGAAAGAGGAGGAGAGAGAACGAATCTCGGTCTCTACATGTAAGACTCTACGTTATACAGCTACAGAGAACCTGCAGAACCCAGGAGTGAAATAGGGAGCAGCTCACACAGTAGGACAGGGAGTGGCTCGAGACTTCAGAGAAGGAAGTGTGGCAGGGAGTGGGACAATGGCCGGGACAGGGAATGGGACAGGGGGCGGGACAGGGGGCGCAAGATGTCAGACAGGGAAAACACTCAGGGAATGAGAGAGGAAAAGGCCAGGGTGTGCTCAAGAAGTGGGACAGGGAGCTGGACACCAAATGAGACAGGCAGTGGGTTTGGGAGCGGGACAGGTAGAGGGTCAAGAGGTGGGACAGGCAGCAGGACAGAGTGGAACATGGGACAGGGAGTAGGACAGGTAGTAGAGTAGAGAACGTGAGAGGCAGTGGCTTCAGGAGTGAGATAGGAAGTGGGAAAGGAAATGGAACAGGGAGTAGGACAAAGTGGTAAGTGGGACAGGGAATATGAAAGGAAAAGAGGAGAGTGGGGTGGGTCAAGATGCAAGATTGAAGGAAGTGTGACAAAGAGTGGGACAGGAAGTGAGACAAAAAAATGGGACCAGGAGTGGGACACGGGCGAGACAGGGGCCCAGGACAGGGCCCTGGAACAGGGCTCCAGGACAGGGGCCCGGGACAGAGGGGAGGGGACCATGAGGCTCAAGATGTCAAACAGTGAAAGGCACAGGGAGTGAGAAAGGGAGAGGGACAGAGTGAGACAACAACTGAGATGGGCAGTTTGATTGGAAGTGGGCCAGGGAGAGGGTCAAGAGGTGGAACAGGGAGCGGGATGGAGTTGGAAGTGACAGAGAGTAGGACTGGGAGTGAAGTAGGGAGTGTGAAAAGGAGTGGCTCAGGGAGTAGGACAGGAAGAGAGCTGGACAAAGTGAGAGGTGGGACAGGGAGGGGGACAGAGAGTGAGTCACAGAGGGGGGCAGGAAGTGAGAAAGGAAATGGGACAAGGAGTAGGATAAAGTGGGAAGCGAGACAGTGAAAGTGAAAGGAAAAGGGGAGAGGCTGATAAAGTGGGACGGGGTGGGTCAGGATGTCAGACTGAAGGAAGTGTGACAAAGAGTGGGACTAAAAATTGGGACAGGGAGTGGGACAAGGGGTGGGACATGGGGCTCAAGATGTCAACCAGGGAAAGGCTCAGGGAGTGGGACAGGGAGTGATACAACAATTGAGAGAGGCAGTTTGTTTGAAAGTGGGACAGGGAGAGGGTCGAGAGGTGGAACAGGAAGTGGGCTGGAGTGGGAAATGACAGAGAGTAGTTCAGGGAGAACGACGGGGAGTGGGAAAGGAAACGGGACAGAGAGTGGGACAAAGGGAGTGGCAGAACAGGGAATGGCTCAGAAAGTCGGTGGGCAGGGAACAGGACAGTGAGTGTGAGGGGAAAAGCCAGCGGAACCAGGAGTGGACAGAAGGAGAGACAGGCAGTGAGGGGTCAGCTAGCAGACCCTAACCCTGAGAAGTCACAGTTATCGCCAGCAGTAATAAACGCTGCAATTTTATGTTTTTCCGACTCATAGTTCACTGAAAAAAGCTAATTAAAAACCATGCTTTACATTTTTTTGTGGTGTTTTTGTTCATTTCTGACGTCAAGAAAAACAAAAAACAGACTCCGGCCAGTCGAGTGACTGCAGTGCAACAGTGATGACACCGGATTTCTGAGGGTTAACTGAGGTCAGAAGGTTCTGGTTCTCCAAGTTGTGAGGAGACTGAGCTGCTAGTGCTGACCTGTAGCTGCAGTGCGGTGTGTGTGTGCTGGAGCTGCAGGTTGGTGTTTGTGTGTTGTGGTCGTGATGGGGCGGGGCCCAGGCGGGGCGGAGCTGCGGGCAGGACGGTCAGCAGCCCAAACGGACTGTGGGAATGCGGCCGGGCCGGACTGAGCGCAACAGCACTCTTTTCCTCATCTGGAGCAAAAACACAATCATCAACAAATTCACCACCATCGTCACAACAACCGTCTTCAAATAACACAAACAACTCTACGCGTTTCAGCTTCGTAAAAACTCAAAGCTACAGTTCAGTGAAAGATCACATTTATCCAGACGCAAACATGGACTAAAGTGCGTTAGCACAGCTAAACACAGCAGCTGCCAGAAGTTTGAATTTTGCAAGTACTTTTGTCCATCTAAGGCATGAAGTTAGCTTGATGCTAATTGGTAAGGTATAAGCTTGTATTACTTGTTAGCTACATTAGCTTGTAGCTAGAACTACGGAAGCAAACTTCAGACAGAGAACACAGAAACACTGCAAATGCACATCATGTTCTATTCAACACTGATATGATGCTACAAGCTAAATGAATCATATTTAAACAACGACTGATGTAGCGTAAATAACCGAGACGGTACCGGAGACACAGCCCTCCCACAGCCTGCGGATCAGCTCCTCCATCCAGCCAATCAGCTCGCGCCACACGTCATCAAACAGCAGCTCCAGCACCGCCTCCCTGCGGCAGCGATACGGAGAGATGGGGGGCAGACAGGACCGCCGCCTGCTCACACACTCCCGCTCAAACTCCTCATCACTGCACACACACAGTACACACACACACACAAAACACACACACACACACAACACACACACACACACACACACAAAACACACACACACACACACAATACATAACCACACACACACACACACACACACACACACCACACAAAACACACACGCACACACAAAAACACACACACACACACAAAAAACACACACAATACACACACACACAAAACACACACACACAAAAACACACACAATACACACACAATACACAAAATGCAACACACACACACACACACACAACACACATAGTCCACAAACACACATAAAACACACAAACAATACACACACACACACACACACACAAACACACACATCATTCAAAAGGTACAAAAACACAATTACAACATTACTTTATAAACTTAATTGATGTTTGTAAATAATGTCTTTCTAGATTTGATGCTGCAGGACGTTCCAAAAACACTTATTACAGGATCGCATTTCCTCTGTGTTTCAGATTCCTTTAAACGGCTCTTAATAATCGTCTGGGGCCGAAGACACTGATGCAGCTTTGGAAGCAGAATTTTTGCTGTTCTTCTGTTATGCGAGTCTTCAGCTGTGCAGCCCTTCGGTTCCTTCACTCTGAGCTCAATCAGACTCATCTTTTCAGCGTGAGACGGTTCTTGACTGCAGGCAGGTCAGTCTAGCACCTGCGTTCTCTGATTACACAGCCGTGCTGTTTCTTGGTGTTGTCATGTTTGAATAAACACGCAGACGGCGGCATCAGCTGCTCCAAAACATGACTATGTCTTTCAGTGCTAATGTGAAGTGTTATGTGCAGGTTACCCACTAATTGTTCATATTTAAGATTAAGATTAAGTGACCCTTATTAGTCCCACAACTAGTCCCAACAACCACAGATTTCCTTCCATGTGGTGACATCATCACAGAAACATGCTGGTTTTTAATGTAGTGCTGTCTGAGGGATCAAAGGTCATGAGCAGTCAGTTGTAGTTTTTGGATTTTTCCTTTACGCACAGAGATTCTGTGGATTCTCAAAGTTTTGATGATGTTCCGCACTGTAGAGGCTGAAACACCTAAAATCCTTAAATCCCTGACTGAGTACAGAGACGTTATGAAGAGACGGTCGCTGGTTGAAATATGAATGTTAAAGCTCGTAATGCTCAACATGGTGTCTGTTTGCAGAGAAAGTCCTGCCCTTTAAGAAAAGAGCTAATCAGCTTGCTTGAAGAATTATTTGAAACGTAAATCTGGCTTTTTGTTTTGGTTTTATAGCTTGTTCCCCTTTCAGAGGAGTCTGGAAATAACTGCCCGATGGCGTTAACAAGATGGCCACTGAGTGAAACGTCCTTATAGGACTAACCTTTATGGACTTTGATGCAGAACGTTGTTTTTGAACTGTTGGATTTTTTGCTGATGCATTTTTCGGTAAAGTAGCCTCGACCCACCCTCACTCACAAAGGACTCTGCCTTTCCTGGAGCTCCTTTTACACCCGAGCATGGTTACGTCACCTGTTTTCACTCTTCAGTGTTTTTGTGCTGTTGTTGTTCAGGTATAGATTAAGGCTGGTTTACAAATCACTACTATTGATTTCATTTGCATTTCACACACTGACTGTTTTGGAACCAGGTGTGTAAAAATCAGCAGAACTGAAAATGAATTTCCACCTGAGACTCAAAACTCTTATTGATCCCGAAAACACATGTATCATTACATCACCAACGCCCCATACACCCACACACACTCTTACAGGTCTCTGCAGTCGAAGGCGAGGTACTCCTCCATCAGACCTTCAGCCTCAATCACCCTCGGCAACTCGTCTCCATGGGAACCGCGGGGCGGGTCAGAGAGTGTGAGCTCCACAGAGGGACACAGTATGGCTCTGTGACCCTGCACACACAACCTAACACAAACACACACACACACACACAGATCACACTCAGAGTGGATATAGATTTTTACACAGTAAAGATATGAACACAACTCACACTCACACACAGTCACACACTCAATCGTACACACTCAGTTACACTCACTCACACACAACACACATAATACACACTCACTCGCTGGCGGTTCTGTCCTGCGCTGGGCTGATGGAGGAGGAGCTGAGGGACGAGGAGGCGAACCACTGAAAACCTTCATCTGTAGGACACACCAACTGCTTCCCAATGATCCTGACACACACACACACACCACACACACGCACAGTTTAGTGAATTCTTTACTGTTCCAGGTGAGGATGATGTCACAGAAGGAAGAGCGATGAATGAGGGTCAAAATGTCAACTGTAACTTTGTTTGCTACAGTAATGTCAGCTTGCAATATAGCTATCAATACAAGACATTAGCTATATAGGTATTAGTGTAAGCTAATGCGGTCCCAAACACTAATGTGGTTTAGATCTAGCCAATCAGAGCAGAGCTCATAAGATTATTCATTTCATTCTAGAGCCAAATCACAGGGCTGTAAACGAGCACGTAAAAAAACACACCTGGGCATTTTTCACCCTGAACAAAGTCACAAACATTCTATGCAGAGATCAGAGACCAGTTTAAATACTGAATAAATGTATATACGACATATTTAAACAATAAAAATTAGAAGCATTTTAAGAACAAACAGCAGGGGGCAGTGTGGGGCTATGAAGACCGTTACTGTTTCTGTGGTGTGCGTATGTGTGTGTGTGTGTGTGTGTATATGTGTGTGTGTGTGTATGTGTGTGTGTGTACCGGAGGTGGGGGAACCGTGAAGCCCACTGCTGACACTCCTCCTGCAGACTCCGCAGCTGAACTTCTCCTTTACCTTCATAGAGCTCCTCATCAATCTCCTCAAACATCAGTTGAACCTGCCGAGACGCCGCTTTATCAAACTCCTACAGAGAGAGAGAGAGAGAGAGAGAGAGAGAAATATACAGAGAGAGACAGACAGAGACAGAGAAAGAGAGACACAGAGAGAGAGAGAGACAGAGAGAGAGAGAGAGAGAGAGAGAGAGAGAGAGAGAGAGACATTCAGTAAACATAACTCTAAATCTAAATAACCTGATTTCAGAAAAGTTTCTGATTGAACTTCTCAGATTTACTCCACACTTTCAGAGATGATGTCATTGTGCTGAACAGAGCGATGAATTTCAGACGTGTATCTTTATAAGTTTCTAAGATAAAAAAGGATTTTAAAGGTCTTCTGGTTCCTCCTCATCTTCTCACTGAGGACCATCAGATCTTTATTTATGACTCGTTACAGCTGCAGATTAAAATTCAAATCAGATCACATTTCAAACGTGTTCATATCACGTCTGACAGAATCTACAGCAAAATCATTTATATTATTATAAACATCGTGTTGCAGTGCAGAGCTACGCTGAATATAAAGACAGCATTTTGAGCTAAATTATATTTATTAAGGTGCTAAAAACCTCATTAAAATGCAGAAATGTGAAATTTACACACTCAGTGATTCTGTTACACAATCAGGAATTAAACCGATCTGTTTCAGCAGAAACTCCAGTTTAACGTAAGACTGAAGTGAGTTATTTCACGGTTTTATGGGTGTTGAATTATAATTCTATTCACTCTGCAGAACGACGCTGATCCTTTAACGAGTTCAGAGGATTCAAACGATTCACTGACTGATTCACTCATTTCTCCATTTTCCTGAAGAACCGTCGTCATTCTGTTAGATGGGCTGATCCGTGTTTCTGTCTGTGAAGCCGTTTCTGATGTTCAGGCTTTTCAGGAGCTCAAATTAAACCTTCAGCCCAAAATCTGCAGCATCAATCAGACGATTCTGTAAACAGCAGGACGTCTGTGTCCTTCACAGCCAGCAGATCCTCACACACTTACTCATCTGCTCATCTGCTGCTCAGAGCGGCAAACGCTGACAAACAGCGTTCGCATGCAGCGCGAAACAGAGCAGACACTCACCAACAGCACAGAGACTCATCAATACCTCAGATACTGACTAATACCAGATACTCATCAATACCACATAATACTCACCAACAGCACAGAGACTCACCAATACCAGAGATACTGATCAATACCAGAAACTCATCAATACCAGATACTCAAACACCACAAATACTCATCAATACCAGACACTCAAACACCACAGAAACTCATCAATACCAGATAGTCAAACACCACAGATACTCATCAATACCAGCTACTCAAACACCACAGAAACTCATCAATACCAGATACTCAAACACCACAGATACTCATCAATATCAGATACTCAAACACCACAGATACTCATCAATACCAGATACTCATCAATACCAGATAGTCAAACACCACAGATACTCATCAATACCAGCTACTCAAACACCACAGAAACTCATCAAAACCAGACACTCAAATACCACAGATACTCATCAATACCAGATATTCAAACACCACAGATACTCATCAATACCAGACACTCAAACACCACAGATACTCATCAATACCAGATATTCAAACACCACAGAAACTCATCAAAACCAGACACTCAAATACCACAGATACTCATCAATACCAGATATTCAAAACACCACAGATACTCATCAATACCAGACACTCAAACACCACAGATACTCATCAATACCAGATATTCAAACACCACAGAAACTCATCAAAACCAGACACTCAAATACCACAGATACTCATCAATACCAGATATTCAAACACCACAGATACTCATCAATACCAGACACTCAAACACCACAGATACTCATCAATATCACAGATATTTATCTAATCCACATTACACATACATCTTTTTACTCCCTTACAAATGTATAAGATTTTACCTGTGCAGTCTTTAATGAGACTGAATATTAATAAATATTTATGTGGATTTTTTTGCTGATTGTGTCGTTTACTGAAGGAAATCACTCTATAATGTTCATTTGACCAACATTCATAACACAGAAGTCCTAATAGGAAAGTCTGTCCACTCAGCTTAGAGTTATAGTTAGAGTCAGCGTTAGAGTTAGAGGCAGTGTTAGAGTTAGAGTCAGCGTTAGAGTTATAGTTAGAGTCAGCGTTAGAGGCACTGTTAGAGTTAGAGTCAGCATTAGAGTTAGAGGCAGTGTTAGAGTTAGAGTCAGCATTAGAGTTAGAGGCAGTGTTAGAGTTAGAGACAGTGTTAGAGTTAGAGGCAGCGTTAGAGTTATTGTTAGAGTCAGCGTTAGAGTTATAGTTAGAGTCAGCGTTAGAGTTAGAGGCACTGTTAGAGTTAGAGCCAGTTAAAGTTAGAGGCAGCGTTAGAGTTAGAGTTACAGTTAGAGTCAGCGTTAGAGTCAGCATTAGAGTCAGCATAGCTGTACTTACATCGTAGCCCCAGGAGAACAGCGAGCTCCTCTCAGTGGACACTCCTGTACCCGTATAGCTGTGAATTCCAGACCAGGATCTGGCCGAGTCTACAGGACAACCTGACCTGCTGGACACAACGGAGGACGTCTCTGAGCTGAGAGAGAGACAGAGAGACAGACAGAGAGAGAGAGAGAGAGAGATTTTTGGGGGATTCTGGGTAAACTGGACTCAAAGTTTGGCTTTAGTCTCCAACCTGTACCTGCAGTGACTCAGTGAACGCTCCTCTGGTTCGGGTTCAGGCTGCTCCGGCAGGGGGTGCTGATCCAGACTGCTGCGGGACACACCACGACTACACACACACACACCCACACACACACACACACACACACACACACACAGTTACACACTGAACACTACACACTACCATCTGGACAGCAGCAGTGATCCTGAATAAACTGACCAACTGAACACTGTAGAGCCGCAGCATAAAGAGTAAACACTCCATCCTTCTGTCTGTCTGTCTATCTGTCTATCTATCTATCTATCTATCTGTCTGTCTGTCTGTCTGTCTATCTGTTCATCCATGAATCATCTTTATGTTTATCTGTCTATCTATGCATTCACCCATCCATCTATCAGTCTATCTATCCATCTATCAAGTTGTTTATCTATGCATGTCTATTTATGTTGATCCATCCGTCTATCCATCTGTCTATTTATCCATCCATCCATCTATATATCAGTCCCTCTGTCTATCTGTCTATCCATCCGTCTATTTATCTATCCATCTATTTATCTATCTATTAATCTATATATCAATCCATCTGTTTATCTGTCTATCCATCCATCTATCAAGCTGTCAATCTATCCCCCTGTATATCCATCTCTGTCGATCTGTCTATCTATTCATCTGTCTATCCATCCATCTATCTATCTGTCTAACTATTCGTCTATCCATCCATCTATCCGTCTATCTATTGATGCATCATATGGATGTATCAGTCTGTCTCTCTGATCATATATTCATCTATCATCCAAATAAGTATCTAAGCACGTCCATCCATCTCTCAATCAACCTATATATCCATATCATCTACGTTACCCATCGATCTGTGTATCTATCAGTCTATCTATTAATCTGTATATTTGCGTATTTATCTGACTATCTATGTATGTATCTGTGTGTATCTAGTCTCAGTGTGAGCAGCTGGATCTTCAGCCATTCTGAGAACACAAACATCTGTAACATCTGTAACAGCTGTCAGCTCTGCTAACAGAGACTCACTGATCTCTGCTCACTCACATCTGTAAGCTGTGCTCCACCGGCTTCCTGCTGTATCTGGAGATCATCATTGAGAGTTTATTGAGTGTTTATGTTCTCCGCTCCTCCGGCTGCTCTCCCCGCGGCTCTCCGCTCCTCTCTCCCCGGCCTAACATCACTGCAGCCCGGCAACAGCTCCGCCTGCTCCCCCGCTGCTGAAGCCCGGAGAGCCCGCAGCTCTGCCGCTCATCTCCGGACCTGTCCGAGTCCGCTCAGCGCGCACGGTCCGCTCGCTTAACCGGACACACCGACTCCGACCGTCAACAACAATAACACACTGTCATGGAGACCGAGCTGCACAGCCTCACGGGCTCATGGGAGCTGTAGTTTTCAAAGGGAAGGGCGTTCTCCGGACTGCTGCTTACTGCCCCCTAGCGCACAGGAGGCTCAGAGCACCCAGAGCATCAATGAGCACAAAACACACACAGCGCGCTAAAGCCTGATTAAACACTCAGAATAGACCAGCAAAGCTCATCGATCAGTTATTCACTACCGACGCACAAACACGTGTTTAAGAACTGCGCCATCCGCTGGTTATCAAAACATTTCGAAACGCCAGTGACTCAGGAATTTTTGATAACGGATTAAAATCACATGAGAAACTTTTCCGACCATATAGTCGCACCTACAGTGTACATACAGTATACATATATACAGCAGATACGAACACCGTATAAAAGGCAGTACATTTTGCTGAATCTTCTGACAGTACAAACTGAACTACAATACCCATAGATGCTGCCAGGCGCCGCCTAGTGCGACGTGAGAGTGACGTCAGTAGCGCGACAGACTTTGTAGTCCGTTCTTTATGTTGCCTTTTCTTTATGATCTCGTGTAAAAATGTTAGTTTTGATGTTATTTTTTTATTAGTTAGTTTATACAACAGTTAGTTTCGGCCACGCGAGCTGATTGGTTGAGAAGCTGAACTGCATTCAGTACCATTACAGAGCGGCAGGTTAAGAAAGACACTGTCCGAAATTACTCTATTTCAGGAATATCACACTCAGAAAGAGGGACAGGATTATATAACGGAGGGAACGCAGTGATCCACACTCATGACTGTGTGATGCGTATTGTTTGTGTGATGTTTGTGTAGATATGTGTGGTTAATGAGGCTCAGAGAACCTGTTGATGTGATTGTTTTTCCTCTGGTTTTATATTAAGCTTATTTCATTTAATAGTCTATTCAGGATCTTAACTTTATGTA
Organism: Colossoma macropomum; assembly: GCF_904425465.1. Taxonomy (NCBI): domain Eukaryota; kingdom Metazoa; phylum Chordata; class Actinopteri; order Characiformes; family Serrasalmidae; genus Colossoma; species Colossoma macropomum. The sequence goes on from NW_023494803.1 coordinate 41,098,405, forward strand.
GTAGTTATTTATTTACAGTGATAGTTAAAGCTTTGTAGCTGGTAAGTTCTAGTACTCCTTAAACCGTGTAGATATTCATAATAGATTTTTTTTCGAGGTTTTCCCGTTCCACCTTAAATGGTGCAGCTTCAGGTACCAGAAAGTAACAGCTGCACCATTTAGTGTTGAAAACTCGAATAAGAAGCTGGAGAATAGTGGCAAATACTGTGTTTTGGGGGTTTATTTTCTTTTTATGTGTATTAAGATTAGAAGTGATTCACACATTGATGGATTTGCTGATTTGTCTGATTGTGTTTCTCGCGCTAAACTCGGTTTTTAACGTCAGGTGCAGACTGAATACTTTCCTGCTGGTCCGGACGGTTAATTATCACGATCAGTTATTAAAGATATAAAAGCTACCGAGAGCAGATCCGAGCAGCCTGGATTAATCTGTGTCTGAGCATTATAACTAAACAGATTGGGTGAAAATCGGTTGAGTAATAAGGAAGTTGTGTCTGATTTAATCCTGAGACTCTTCGTCCCTCAATACAAGTGAATCTGTTCACGAGGGGATCTTGACCGCTCCAACATGGCGGACGTGCAGACGTATTGCCTCAGATAGAGAACAGCAGACAACGCAGCATCTCGGAATGAAGATCTGTGAAGCTGCTCGTTAAGGAACTATAATTTGGTGAAGGAACTGCGAACATTAAAACATATTAAACGCCGCGTTCACGGCCCAGTTTATTAATTTATTACTGTATTTATTTAACTGTTGTATTAAAGCAATAGAACGCTCGAGGAGTGTGTTATCGCCAATAACATCACGGCTGTGATGATCTACGGCGACCAAATCACAGCCGTGATGTTATTCCGCCATACACACTCCCTCTGTGTTCTACTGCTGAAGTAAAGGATCCTAATGGTTTAACATGTGACTAACGGCTGATTCTATTTGATGGTTTCCTAATGGGATGTAAAGGTGTTCTACAGGAAGCCAGTGGTCTCTACTGGAAACCATTAAGCCAATTCCCATCAGAAAGCAAAATCATTAGGTTTTAATCCTAATGGTTTCTAATGGTGCTTTTCCAGCAGGCGTTGTATAAATGAAACATATTATTATTATTATTATTATTATTATTCAGATCATGAATGTAGTGTCAAATAGAACTGAATATGGAGGCGACACGTCACAGCCTGTGATGCGCAGCGCCTCCAAATCATTACCACACTTGACTTTGAACGCAAACAGCAGGGGGCGCTCTGAACTCATTCCTCCCTGGTGACAGCCTGTCACGGGACGGGGCTACGTAGCCGCAAAGGCTCATGAACATCTATGCTCATGAGAGCCGTAGTTTTAAGGGCTCAGACTCTCTCCTGCCCCCTACTGCACAGAAGCGGGACTTCTCTACGGGATTAAAGGGACATATCACAGAAAACTGAATTTCCTCCCTTTTTAAACATTAACAGTTTGATGTTCTTCATACCAACACGTGCTTTTCATATGTGTCATTTGTTAATGTAAACACTTCTGCTCATTGATTAGGCTCACTTCATTTCTCATTCACTACGTATTATTATTATTATTATTATTATTATATTATTTACTATTATTCATTATTCATATAATTTATTTTTTTTATTCTACAAACTTTGTTTTTCTTGCCACTGTTCCACCTGGCTGGACCCGGATTCCTGCTTAAAGTGCACCGTTTACCCCTCAGTACATTCAGCCCATATACAGACACTGAGCAGCAAAACAGCCTGTTTTGAAATCATGTGATGTCATGAAAACCACATTTACATTTACAACACACATTCAGGCCGCTGCAGTTCAGGCTGCGCTCACACAGCAGGTAAAAGTGGCCCAAACCTGAT
>NW_023494803.1:41107761-41115261 GCF_904425465.1 Colossoma macropomum
TTGGTTGGTTGGTTGGTTGGTGCTGATGGTGTGGTTTGTTGGTTGGTTGGTTGGTGCTGATGGTGTGGTTTGTTGGTTGGTTGGTGCTGATGGTGTGGTTTGTTGGTCTGTTGGTTGGTGCTGATGGTGTGGTTGGTTGGTTGGTTGGTGCTGATGGTGTGGCTGGTTGGTTGGTTGGTGCTGATTGTGTGGTTTGTTGGTTGGTTGGTTGGTGCTGATGGTGTGATTTGTTGGTTGGTTGATTGGTTGGTGCTGATGGTGTGGTTGGGTGGTTGGTTGGTTGGTGCTGATGGTGTGGTTGGTTGGTTGGTGCTGAGTGTGGTTGGTTGGTTGGTGCTGATGGTGTGGTTTGTTGGTTGGTTGATTGGTGCTGATGGTGTGGTTTGTTGGTTGGTTGGTTGGTGCTGATGGTGTGGTTGGTTGGTTAGTTGGTGCTGATGGTTGGTTGGTGCTGATGGTGTGGTTGGTTGTTTGTTTTGGTTTGTTGGTTGGTTGGTGCTGATGGTGTGGTTTGTTGGTTGGTTGGTGCTGATGGTGTGGTCTGTTTGGTGCTGATGGTGTGGTTGGTTGGTTGGTGCTGATGGTGTGGTCTGTTTGGTGCTGATGGTGTGGTTGGTTGGTTGGTTGGTTGGTTGGTGCTGATGGTTGGTTGGTTGGGGTTGGTTGGTTGGTGCTGATGGTGTGGTTTGTTGGTTGGTTGGTTGATTGGTGCTGATGGTGTGGTTTGTTTGGTTAGTTGGTGCTGATTGTGTGGTTTGTTGGTGCTGATGGTGTGGTTTGTTGGTTGGTTGGTGTGCTGATGGTGTGGTTTGTTGGTTGGTTGGTTGGTGCTGATGGTGTGGTTTGTTGGTTGGTTGGTTGGTGCTGATGGTGTGGTTTTGGTTGGTTGGTGATGTTGGTTTGTTGTGTGGTGTGGTTTGTTGGTTGGTTGGTTGGTGCTGATGGTGTGGTTTGTTGGTTGGTTGGTGCTGATGGTGTGGTTTGTTGGTTGGTTGGTGCTGATGGTGTGGTTTGTTGGTTGGTTGGTTGATTGGTGCTGATGGTGTGGTTGTTGGTTGGTTGGTTGGTGCTGATGGTGTGGTTGGTTGGTTGGTTGGTTGGTGCTGATGGTGTGGTTGGTTGGTTGGTTGGTGCTGATGGTGTGGTTGTGTTGGTTGCTGATGGTGTGGTTGGTGTGTTGGTGTGGTTTGTTGGTTGTTGTGCTGATGGTGTGGTTTGTTGGTGTTGGTTTGGTTGGTTGGTGCTGATGTGTGGTTGTTGTTGGTTGTGTTGGTGGTTGTTGGTGCTGATGGTGGTTTGTGGTTGGTTGGTGCTGATGGTGGTTGTTGGTTGGTTGGTGCTGATGGTGTGGTTGGTGGTTGGTTGGTTGGTGCTGATGGTGTGGTTTGGTTGGTTGGTTGGTGTGATGGTGTGGTTGGTTGGTTGGTGGTGCTGTGGTTGGTTGGTTGGTTGGTGCTGATGGTGTGGTTGTTGTTTGTTTTGTTTGGTTGTGTTGGTGCTGATGTTGTGGTTTGTTGGTTGAGTGGTGCTGATGGTGTGGTTGTTTTGGTGCTGATGGTGTGGTTGGTTGGTGTGGTGCTGATGGTTTGTGGTTGGTTGGTGCTGATGGTGTGGTTGTTGGTTGGTTGTTGGTTGGTTGGTTGGTTGGTGCTGATGGTGTGGTTTGTTGGTTGTTGGTTGTTGGTGCTGATGGTGTGGTTGTTGGTTGGTTGGTTGGTGCTGATGGTGTGGTTTGTTGGTGCTGATGGTGTGGTTTGTTGGTTAGTTGGTGCTGATGGTGTGGTTTGTTTTGGTTGGTTGGTGCTGGTGGTGTGGTGTTGGTTGGTTGGTATGGTGCTGATGGTGTGGTGTGTTGTGGTTGGTTGGTGCTGTGTTGGTTGGTTTGTTGGTTGGTTGGTTGGTGCTGATGGTGTGGTTTGTTGGTTGGTTGGTTGGTGCTGATGGTGTGGTTTGTTGGTGCTGATGGTGTGGTTTGTTGGTTAGTTGGTGCTGATGGTGTGGTTTGTTGGTTGGTTGGTTGGTGCTGATGGTGTGGTTTGTTGGTTGGTTGGTGCTGATGGTGTGGTTTGTTGGTTGTGGTTGGTGGTGCTGTGGTGTGGTTTGTTGGGTTGGTTGGTGCTGATTGGTGTGGTTGTTTGGTGCTGATGGTGTGGTGGTTGTTGGTTGTTGGTGCTGATGGTGTGGTTTGTTGGTTGGTTGGTTGGTGCTGATGGTGTGGTTTTGGTTGGTTGGTTGGTTGTTGGTGATGATGTGTGGTTTGTTGGTTGGTTGGTGCTGATTGTGTGGTTGTTGGTGCTGATGGTGTTGGTTTGTTGGTTAGTTGGTGCTGATGTGTGTGTTGGGTGTGTTGGTTGGTTGGTTGGTGCTGATGGTGTGGTTTGGTTGGTTGGTTGGGTGCTGATGGTGTGTGTTGTTGTTTGGTTAGTTGGTGCTGATGGTGTGGTTTGTTGTTGGTTGTTGGTGCTGATGGTGTGGTTTGTTGGTTGGTTGGTTTGGTGCTGATGGTGTGGTTTTGTTGGTTGGTTGGTGCTGATGGTGTGGTTTGTTGTGTTGGTTTGGTTGGTGCTGTGGTTGTCTGATGGTTGGTTGTTGGTTTGGTTGGTGCTGATGGGTGTGGTTGGTGGTTGGTTGTGTGGGTTGTTGTTGGTGCTGATGGTGTGGTTTGTTGGTTGGTTGGTTGGTTGGTGCTGATGGTGTGGTCTGTTGGTTGGTTTGTTGGTTGGTTGGTGCTGATGGTGTGGTTTGTTGGTTGGTTGTGTGTGGTTGGTGTGGTTGGTTGTTGGTGCTGATGGTGTGGTTTGTTGGTTGGTTGGTGCTGATGGTGTGGTTTGTTGGTTGGTTGGTTGGTGCTGATGGTGTGGTTGGTTGGTGCTGATGGTGTGGTTGGTGCTGATGGTGTGGTTTGTTGGTTGGTTGGTTGGTGCTGATGGTGTGGTTTGTTGGTTGGTTGGTTGGTTGGTGCTGATGGTGTGGTTTGTTGGTTGGTTGGTTGGTGCTGATGGTGTGGTTTGTTGGTTGGTTGGTTGGTGCTGATGGTGTGGTTTGGTTGGTTGGTTGGTGTTGGTGTGGTTGGTTGTGTGTGGTTGTTGGTTGGTTTGTTGGTTGTTGGTGCTGATGGTGTGTTGGTTGGTTTGGTTGGTTGGTGCTGATGGTGTGGTTGGTTGGTTGGTTAGTTGGTGCTGAATGTGGTTTGTTGGTTGGTTAGTTGGTGCTGATGGTGTGGTCTGTTGGTTGGTTTGTTGGTTGGTTGGTGCTGATGGTGTGGTCTGTTGGTTGGTTTGTTGGTTGGTTGGTGCTGATGGTGTGGTTTGTTGGTTGGTTGGTGCTGATGGTGTGGTTTTGGTTGGTTGGTTGGTGCTGATGGTGTGGTTTGTTGGTTGGTTGGTTGGTGCTGATGGTGTGGTTTGTTGGTTGGTTGGTTGGTGCTGATGGTGTTGGTTGGTTGGTTGGTTGGTTGGTGCTGATGGTGTGGTTTGTTGGTTTGTTGGTTGGTGCTGATGGTGTGGTTTGTTGGTTGGTTGGTTGGTTGGTGCTGATGGTGTGGTTGGTTGGTTGGTTGGTTAGTTGGTGCTGAATGTGGTTTGTTGGTTGGTTAGTTGGTGCTGATGGTGTGGTTTGTTGGTTGGTTGGTGCTGATGGTGTGGTGTGGTTTGTTGGTTGGTTGGTGCTGATGGTGTGGTTTGTTGGTTGGTTGGTTGGTTGGTTGGTGCTGATGGTGTGGTTTGTTGGTTGGTTGGTTGGTGCTGAGTGTGGTTGGTGTGTTTGGAGCGGTTATTATTATTTTTTTAGTGTTGTTTCACTGAGCCGAGTCTGTGTGTGTGTTTGTTTGGTGTGTTTGTGTGTGTTTGTGTGTGTGTGTGTGTGTGTGTGTGTGTGTAGATGATCTGAGTGAGCTGTTGCTGGGTGAAGCGAAGCTGCACCAGTACCTGAAGGAGAACCCTATAAAGCAGGGTTCCAGCCCCCGCGGGCAGCGCCCCCGCCTGGCCGAAGTGCGGAAACACCTGACGGCTGCTCTGGAGCGAGGGAACCTGAAGGTGAGAACTTACAGAACCCAAACTGTGGAACACTGATGAACAGCTGCAGCCTAGTTATTTATTTAATCTATTAATCATTCAACTATTATTTAATTAACAATCAACCCCCCCTCCTCCCTCTCTCACTCCCTCTCTCCCTCTCTCCCTCTCTCTCTCTCTCTGTAGCCGGATTATCAGCAGGAGGCGACTCTGCTGATGGGGAAGCTGTGTTATGTGGAGGGAGATTACCGAGAGGCGCTGAACCATTACAGTCGTGTTAATCTGGATGAAATGCAGCTGGTCGGAGCTCCAGTTTACCGGCTGTCCATGATCGCTGAGGCTTACGCCACCAAGGGTCAGTACTGCGTGCCTCTACAGGCTGGACGGACCTCAGGTCCACTCAGCGTCCACTCGGGAAAATCTCCGGTTCACACAGCGCTTAAACCCAGACGTCCATTCAGATTTATGATCATTAGCAGAGGTTTGTGTTCGACATGGCTGATTTACAGGTGATGCTCACACTCCGCCGCACTCCTGCTAATGAGGAGTGTGATGGACACTGAGGTGTTGGCTGTGACTGCAGCAGCTCTCTGCTCCCTCGTTAGCGTCATGCTGTTGAGGAGTGAACTGTTTATTAATCAGCAGCAAAAACTCTTTAATCAGTAAATGAACTTGAACACACTCATCATCAGCCTGTGCCAGTATTACGGCTGCTACTAATGATTGTTTTTATTGATTCATTTAGCGATTCTCTTTTCAGTTAATTGATTACTCTAATGATTATTTTATTTGTCAGATTAGAAAAATACCAGAACTGAAATTCAAAAGGACTGTTACACAGAGATTAAATTAATGCCTGTATGTCATAGGAACCCTTTACCTGAGCTGGAGCATCATGTAGATAAATTATCATTCATATTAAAGCAGAAACGTTTTTTTAAAAGTTCAGTTCTGTAAAAGTCTAATCTCGCAGTTCCTCACGGCGACTCTGACAGCCTCCAGACCGACACTCTTCACCTTCAGGAGGTCAGAGGAGCTGAGGTTCCTCTGACGCTCGGTGCTCTGAGATGTTCAGCCCTTTTCGCGATTTGCAGTGCAGTGATCTGCAATGCTGAGCAGCTGCTGCTCCTCCGAGTCTCAGTGCCGTGTATCTCCTGCAGGTCTCTGTCTGGAGAAGCTGCCGGCCGCCTCTCCATCTCTGTCCAGCCGCCCCACTGACCGAGACCAGGAGATCCTCACCTGCTACGAGAAGTCTGGAGATATCGCCCTGCTGTACCTGCAGGAAGTGGAGAAGGTTAGTTTGTAATTTGATTTTGATTTTGATTTGATTTTGTTTGTGGTGCTTCTTTATTGATTGAAGCTCAGAGAGATTTTTAATCCTTTTAAAATAAGTTTCCTTCCTTTCATTTAAAAACACAGCTGAACAGTTAGTCAGACAGAAACCATCACTGTCTAAAGAACCAATTAATTTATTCATTCACTTATTAATGTATAATTTATATTTTTATAGCATTTTAGTGTTTTTTTTTTTTTTGCTATTTTTTCTATTTGAAGAAGCAGCTGCTATTTACTGTGTGGACTGATGGAGACTTTGTTTTAAGAGAGATGAAGTTTTTAGCTGCTCATATAAATTTAATATTGGAGGTTTTATGGAGTCGGTACTGTGAGTGTGACTGGATCAGATCCCTGAACAGCTGCATTGATCAGAATACAGACAGATTTAGACCAATTACAGAGCGACTGTAAACAACAGCAACCACTAACTGCAAGAGCTGTAGAGTAACAGTGCATCTGATTGGAGAGCAGCCTGTTATGACATCATATTATTCATTCATTCATTCGTTCATTAATTTATTCATTATCTAAGCCACTTATCCTCCTGGGTCGCTGGGGGAGCTGGAGTCTATCCCAGCGCACATTTTTTCCTCCTGTTTCTTCTTCTTTATTTTTCATGCACTGAATTGAATAAATCTCAGCACTGATTATTCATCTTTTTTAAGTGTAGCTGCTGGATTTTGTTTAAGATTCTTTAGAAAAACTAAACATCCTGATTATTACTGTGTGAAAATGAAACAAACATCTGTTAGTATTTCTCCTTCTACATTTCTTGATCTCGAACCACCAAATCAGGATTGTAAAACGTATACCTGAATAGTGTGCTTGCGCTTTTAGAACTGATCCGACGTACACTTTTTGTACAGTGCTCGTCCAGACACGTTCTTTTTTCCATAGAGCTACGGGGACTGAAACTTATTCACACTGTATACACTGTACGACCTAACGCCTCTGACATTTATTCCACCACAGTCATAATATAATATTATGTTTAATAACATGATTAATGTTATTATTAATATAATGGGATATCATAGTAACCACTAAAACCAGTCTAAAAGCTCTTTAATGTTTAAACATTAATGACTGGTTTTCTGAAGCCAAATTAAAGTTTGTTCTCAAACTTTCTTTCTGGTTGTGATGATACCCAGACTTCTGTTCTCCTCTGTTCTTTTCTGTTCTCTGCTTGTATATTAAGTGTGACACCAGTGTAACGGTGTGTGTTTCTCTGTTCAGGCTCTGAGTGCTGGTCTGCAGAACCGCAGCCCAAAACCCGGCCCGGTCTCTCAGGATCAGGAGCTGGGCTACTTCCTGGAGACCGGCCTGCAGAGAGCCCACGTCATACACTTCAAAAACGGGTACCAGACTTTGGGTGTGGGTGTGTGTGTGTGTGTGTTTGTTTGGGTGGGTGGGTGGGTGGGTGCATGTGGGTGTGTTTGGGTGGGTGGGTATGTTTGGGTCGGTCGGTCGGTGGGTGTGTGGGTTTGGGGGTGTGTGGGTGGGTTTGGGGGTGTGTGGGTGGGTTTGGGGGTGTGTGTGGGTTTGGGTGTGTGTGTGGGTTTGGGTGGGTGGGTGGGTGGCTGTGTTTTTTGGGTGGTTGTGTTTTTGTGTTTGGGTGGGTGGATATGTTTGGGTCGGTGGGTGGGTGGGTGTGTGTGTGTGGGGGTGGGTGTGTGTGTGTGCGCGTGTGAGGGTGGGTGTGTGTGTGTGGGGGTGGGTGCGTGGGTGGGTGTGTGCGTGGAGGTGGGTGTGTGGGTGGGTGGCAGCTCCGTTTAGCTGTTAGCCTCGTCTTCGGGCCGTTTCCTGTAGCCGGTGCTGCTGTTACATCTCTGTGATGCTGATTGGAGCAGGGCGGCTGTTACTGAGGAGCTCTGAGTTCAGCCTGTTACAGGAGGAAGTTCACTCTGGATTTATTACTGATCAGACTGTAAAAACACAGACATTACAGATTCATACTGGGTTAAAATCACAGATTTCATCAGTAATCACTCAGATTACAGCAGCTCCCCAGATTAAACTAATCCAGCTCCTCAGAGTTTAAGACAGAACGTCTGTAATGTGATGTAAATCACAGTCAGTCAGTAGACTGCTCGTCTGTCTAGACGCTGTCAGTCTGTAGACTCTGCTCCTCCAGCAGTGTGAGTTTACAGGT
>NW_023494803.1:41117761-41187761 GCF_904425465.1 Colossoma macropomum
AGCACCTCACCTACGTTTCTATAGCAACACATCAGCACCTCACCTACGTTACTATAGCAACACAACAGCACACCATCTCTGTTACTGCAACAACATATTGCTGTAATAATGGAGACGGGGGGGGGCTAATGTGTTGCTATAGTAACAGAAACATGTCAGCACCCTGCCTCCGTTACTATAGCAACACATCAGCACCCAATAATATTTACACAATTTAATATTTTGTATGCGTGTGTGTGTGTGTGGGGGGGGGGTGGGGGGGGTGTTCAGTGTCTGGAGAGAGCCATGAAGTTTGCGTTTGAGGAGTTTCACCTGTGGTACCAGCTCGCTCTCTCACTGATGGCTGCAGGAAAGGTGAGACACACACACCTCAAACAGGTGTATTATTCAGTATCTACTATGAATATTAAATATCCACTATAAATTATTCATCATCTACTCTGAATTGTTCAGTATCTACTGTGAATTGTTTTGTGCTGTGTGTGTGTGTGTGTGTGTGTGTGTGTGTGTGTGTGTGTGTGTGCAGTCTGCGCGTGCGGTGAAGGTGCTAAAGGAGTGTATTCGACTGAAGCCTGATGACCCCACCATCCCCCTGCTGGCTGTAAAGCTCTGTATAGGAAACCTGCACTGGGTGAGTGTGTACAGGGCATGATGGGAAATCCTGGATTTGTAACAAAATTACCATATTTATCAACTTTTGGTAGTTTTCAGTCTCTAAAAGGACCTTTTTGAAAACGATTCAGTCTACAGCAGTTTAGCCCCACCCATTCAGCTACAGCAGTTTAGCCCCACCCATTCAGCTACAGCAGTTTAGCTCCACCCATTCAGCTACAGCAGTTTAGCTCCACCATTCAGCTACAGCAGTTTAGCCCCACCCATTCAGCTACAGCAGTTTAGCCCCACCCATTCAGCTACAGCAGTTTAGCCCCACCCATTCAGCTACAGCAGTTTAGCTCCACCCATTCAGCTACAGCAGTTTAGCCCCACCCATTCAGCCTACAGCAGTTTAGCCCCACCCATTCGCCTACAGCAGTTTAGCCCCACCCATTCAGCTACAGCAGTTTAGCCCCACCCATTCAGCCTACAGCAGTTTAGCTCCACCCATTCAGCCTACAGCAGTTTAGCCCCACCCATTCAGCTACAGCAGTTTAGCCCCACCCATTCAGCTACAGCAGTTTAGCCCCACCATTCAGCTACAGCAGTTTAGCCCCACCCATTCAGCCTACAGCAGTTTAGCCCCACCCATTCAGCCTACAGCAGTTTAGCCCCACCCATTCAGTCTACAGCTGTTTAGCTCCACCATTCAGCTACAGCTGTTTAGCTCCACCATTCAGCTACAGCAGTTTAGCCCCACCATTCAGCTACAGCAGTTTAGCCCCACCAATCAGTCTACAGCAGTTTAGCCCCACCAATCAGTCTACAGCAGTTTAGCCCCACCAATCAGTCTACAGCAGTTTAGCCCCACCATTCAGCTACAGCAGTTTAGCCCCACCATTCAGCTACAACTGTTTAGCTCCACCATTCAGCTACAGCTGTTTAGCTCCACCATTCAGCTACAGCTGTTTAGCCCCACCATTCAGCTACAGCTGTTTAGCCCCACCATTCAGCTACAGCTGTTTAGCTCCACCATTCAGCTACAGCTGTTTAGCCCCACCATTCAGCTACAGCTGTTTAGCTCCACCATTCAGCTACAGCGTTTAGCCCCACCATTCAGCTACAGCAGTTTAGCTCCACCATTCAGCTACAGCTGTTTAGCTCCACCATTCAGCTACAGCAGTTTAGCCCCACCATTCAGCTACAACTGTTTAGCTCCACCATTCAGCTACAGCAGTTTAGCCCCACCATTCAGCTACAGCTGTTTAGCTCCACCATTCAGCTACAGACGTTTAGCTCCACCATTCAGCTACAGCAGTTTAGCTCCACCATTCAGCTACAGCAGTTTAGCTCCACCATTCAGCTACAGCAGTTTAGCTCCACCATTCAGCTACAGCGGTTTAGCTCCACCATTCAGCTACAGCAGTTTAGCCCCACCCATTCAGCTACAGCGGTTTAGCCCCACCCATTCAGCTACAGCGGTTTAGCCCCACCATTCAGCTACAGCGGTTTAGCTCCACCATTCAGCTACAGCTGTTTAGCTCCACCATTCAGCTACAGCTGTTTAGCTCCACCATTCAGCTACAGCTGTTTAGCCCCACCATTCAGTCTACAGCTGTTTAGCCCCACCATTCAGTCTACAGCTGTTTAGCCCCACCATTCAGCTACAGCTGTTTAGCTCCACCATTCAGCTACAGCAGTTTAGCCCCACTATTCAGTCTACAGCTGTTTAGCTCCACCATTCAGCTACAGCAGTTTAGCCCCACCATTCAGTCTACAGCTGTTTAGCTCCACCATTCAGCTACAGCAGTTTAGCCCCACCATTCAGTCTACAGCAGTTTAGCTCCAGCCACGTAGTTTTTTCTGCACATAACATATGTATGTATGTATGTATGTATGTATGTATGTAATGTGAAAAAACACTTACTTTGTTTACTATATATAAACTATGTATTTATTGTATGTATATACTTAAGGTATTGAACAGAAGTAATAACTTTGAAGAAATACTGACCTGTGTGTGTTATTGTGTTTGTTTGTTTGTTTGTTTGTTTGTGTGTGTGTGTGTGTGTGTGTGTGTGTGTGTGTGTGTGTGTTTGTAGCTGGAGGAGGGGGAGCGCTTTGCTAAGATGGTGGTGGATATGGAGGATAAAGCTCCGGAGTTTCGGGCAAAAGGTCACCTCGCCCTCGGCCTCGTTTACAGCCTGAAGGCTACAGACGGTGAGTAACGCCAGACTAATACTAATACTGTTCTGTTTATTATGCTTAGAGAGTGTTTATTATATCATTAATTCATTATTTGTGTTCTCCATCGTTCTTTACTAAAGTGCCAAATTTGTCAAAAATAAATTCTCTATTAAGGCACTCGCGCTCGGCCAGTGGTCATGGTGACTGTTGTTCTGATTGTGATGGTGCTTGTGCTCCTGTGTTTCTCTGTGCAGCGTCTCTGCGGGGTTTGCAGGAGGAGTATCAGAGGAAAGCTCTGGGAGCGTTTCAGAGGTTCTGATCTTTATTATATTCTTACATTCTGATTATTATAATCTGCAATTACTGAATAATTACGGAGGTGAATGCTGCACTCCACACTCAGCAAAATAATTAGTAGGTTTAATTTGATTTAATTAATTTATTAATATTAATAAATACTGTTAATTTAATTAATAGTTCTTTAGGTTGAGTTAATGTTGTTTTATGTACACTCTCTCTCTCTCTCTCTCTCTCTCTCTCTCTCTCTCTCTCTCTCTCAGGGCTCAGTCTCTCTCTCCTACAGATCACCTGGCTGCGTTCTATCTGGCGCTGCAGTTAGCCGTGTCCCGCCAGGTAAGACTGTTTGTGTTTGTGTGTGTGTGTGTGTGTGTGTGTGTGTGTTAGGAAGGGACAGTAGATGCACTCATGGCATACATAACAGTAACTGCATGTAACTATTGTCCCAGCCATCCAGCCATCGCCCCAATAATCATCAAAGCCATCTCCCCAGCCGCTGTTCCAGCCATCCTGCCATCCACCGTTCCGTATTGTGCTGTCTTCACAACAATTGTCCCATCCATTGCCCCAGCAATCGGCCCTACAGTTGTGAAAGTCATCACCCCTGCCATCCGGCCATCAGCCCAGCCATCGTCACAACAATCGTGCCAACCATCATTCCAGCCGTCACCCTAGCCATTGTCCCAAAAATTGCCCCAGCCGCCATCCCAGCCATCGCCTTCGCTATCGTTTCAGCCATCGCCCCAATAATCGGCCCAGTAATCATCCCATAATAGCCCCATCCATTGTCCCAGTTGTCACCCCAGCCATCGTCCCTGCGCAGTGCGCCAGATAATAAGCTCGCTGGTGCCGCAGTGGAAACTGGCTTGATTGAACAGCTCTCTTTATTATTGTTCTGCTCACACAGTGTATTGTGGGTATGCATGGCTAACAGGTGATCGTAGTACCCCCCCATCTCAGAGCTCTGTTTTCCTCCTCTTCTCCTCCTCCTGTTCTGTATAATTTCTCTCGTGTTCTCCTCCTTCTGTTTGCACTGATTGACTCTCAGAGGATGTCATTCTGTCCATCATGCTCTATTCAGATTCTGAGATCAGGTTCTGCTGATGGTGCTGGTCCTGATCAGAGCTGATGGTCAACGGGTATCTCCTGTGTGTCTGTAGATCCCGGAGGCGCTGGGTTACGTCCGGCAGGCTCTGCAGTTACAGGGTGATGATGTCCACTCCCTGCACCTGCTGGCGCTGCTGCTGTCCGCCCAGAAACATTACCACGATGCCCTCAACATCATCGAGATGGCGCTCAGCGAGTACCCGGAGAACTTCATGTGAGTGTACACTCCCTGGCCACATTATCAGAACCCCCTGTCCTGTAGCTCCTCCTTGCTGGTGTACAGTTAGGCTGTGTTCAGACTGCAGGCGAATCGGATTTGTTTCTTAGATCAGATCTCTTCTAGGCTGGATATCAAGTCATGGCAAGCTGCCTTCGCGTTTCCATGGAAGTGGGTTTATTGATGGTTCTGAATATGTTACGTTAAAGCGATGTGCACATTGGTTATTTGTTACTAGTTAAGACATGACTGTGTATTTGTACTGCAATCAAATTTAGTACGGATAGTTTGAAACTAACTAGTGTATCTAAGGACTCAGTGAAGACTTCACACACAAACTTAAAGGTGCCATATATACATTTATTCAGCATTTAAAACTGTCCTCTGATTCTACAGAGAAGGGGTTTGTCTTTGTTCAGGGTGAAAAATGCCCAGATGTGGTTTTACAGCCCTGTGATTTGGCCCTAGACTGAAATGAGCTGTTTTCCCTTTTTTGGGGCTCATGAATAATCTGATGAGCTCTGCTCTGATTGGCTGGAGCAACATGTGGAAATAAACACAGCAGGAAAATAAACTGACCCTCAGTGTAAATAAGCTGGTCCTCATACTGTTTAGTTTAGCTCGCTAGTCGCTAACGTTAGCTAAACTAGCTACTCGCTTTGATCTCAACAACAACACACAGTAAGTTAAAGCTGCTCACTATGAAGCTTCAGTTTAAGATGATTTAACCATCAGAAACTGATAAAACCTCTCAGCAGGGCTGCTTACAGGCTGCTGTTGGGGTTGTGGTGCTAATAAAGGTGGAGCTGCGTCTCTTCAGGGTCAAACGCTGAGCGAAGCTGCTCGATGCTGTCCGAGCTTTGAGAAACTGTCCAGAGTGAAATGAGCAGAGAAGCTAACAGCTCTGAGTTACAGCTGTCGGGATCCTGTTAGAGATGTGGGAGCTGAAGTTCCTGTTCGCCAGCTTGGTTTGAGAATCTTCTGTTCCACCTTAAATGCAGTTACGTTCTAAGGTGGAACATTTGATTAAGAAGCTGGCGAACAGGAAGCCCTTCAGCCTGGATAAAAGATGATCATCAGCCGCTGACAGTTCGGTTCTTGTGAAGGAAACAAAAAGTTCCGATGTTCCTTCACAGCTTGGAGCTGCGTTTCTGCACACAGTCTGACATTTTCATTGCTGCTGTTGTCGTTGTGTCGCTGGGCTGGAATGTGGGCGGGTGTATGTGAATTTTGGGGGTGTGAATATTAATGAGTTCAGACTGTTATGTAACAGTTTAGGGTTCTGGAATCGGCCCGTTTTACTGCCTCTTTTACAAAAGCAGGGTCAGTGTGTGAAGGAGAGGCAGCAGAGTCTGAGGTTCAGTGTGTGTCAGTTCCAGATACTGAACTTTACTCATTCAGCTTCACCAACGAAAACACAGCTTTACGTTCTGCAGCACCTTTAAACAAAACTTATTAAAGACCAGTGTAACCCAGTCCAGGACACTGTAAACAATTTTACATGGCAGGAGACAGAAATGATGAAGTCTTTACTGAAGAGTACGCTGTCCAGCAGTCTGACAACACTTCTGTCATACAGACATTTATACTTTATTCCTGAAAACTCTTTGTACAGATGTTGACAGAGTCGGCTGTAAATAACTGAGTGTTGTAAACTGATCGCTGTTATTTTTCAAACCATGAGAAAATAGTTTTTAGAAGAACCAGGATACTGTCATAAATAAATGACTACAGATTGGGGACAAATGGGAAAGAATATAATGAAAATAAATGATTAATTAAAAAGTAGCCACGTAAGTGTGTATATCGAGTGTGTGTTTTGTGTTTAGGCTGCTGTTTACCAAAGTCAAATTAGAGACTTTGTGCCGCGGGCCTGAAGAAGCTCTGCTGACCTGTAAACACATGCTGCAGATCTGGAAATCCTGCTACAACCTCACCAACCCCAGGTAGATACACTCACACACACACTCTGCAATGTTCATATGATCCACACAGTCATTCTGACAGACTGTAATACACTACAGGAAGTGTAGGGGGCGATATGGCTTCTACTGTTTCATTTAAAAAGCCTCTATAATGTTCATATGATCCACACAGTCACTCTGACAGACTGTAATACACCACAGGAAGCGTAGGGGGCGATATGGCTTCTACTGTTTCATTTAAAAAGCGCTCTAATGCTCTGTATCAGAGACCAGCTCCACTCTAATAACCTCTGTCTGTCTGTATGTCTGTCTGTAGTGATTCAGGGCGAGGCAGCAGTCTGCTGGACAGAGCCATCGCTGACCGCAGACAGCTCAACACTATGACCCTGCCAGACTTCAGCGACCCAGAGACTGGTACGGTTCACAAACACACACACACACACACACTCCGCCCATTGCTGTGACAGCAGTATCAGCAGTGTGTGTGTTCCACAGGCCTGAGGGGTATATTCCTGACCTCTGACCTCTGACTTTCTGCTGATAGTCTGTGTGTCTGTGCTGTTAACACACTCCAGTTCCTTCAGGTCTCTCCTTAAATGTGTTCTTCTGTAGCTGCTGTTGTGAGTTTAGACAAGCTTTACAGAACATTGTTAAAAACCCCATTAATCGCTTTATATCACAATACCTACCTTTAGAGTCGGTTATTCATTCAGCCTAATGAGAAACTGTAGAACAGACTCAGTTTATATCACAATACCTACCTTTAGAGTCGGTTATTCATTCAGCCTAATGAGAAACTGTAGAACAGACTCAGTTTATATCACAATACCTACCTTTAGAGTCGGTTATTCATTCAGCCTAATGAGAAACTGTAGAACAGACTCAGTTTATATCACAATACCTACCTTTAGAGTCGGTTATTCATTCAGCCTAATGAGAAACTGTAGAACAGACTCAGTTTATATCACAATACCTACCTTTAGAGTCGGTTATTCATTCAGCCTAATGAGAAACTGTAGAACAGACTCAGTTTATATCACAATACCTACCTTTAGAGTCGGTTATTCATTCAGCCTAATGAGAAACTGTAGAACAGACTCAGTTTATATCACAATACCTACCTTTAGAGTCGGTTATTCATTCAGCCTAATGAGAAACTGTAGAACAGACTCAGTTTATATCACAATACCTACCTTTAGAGTCGGTTATTCATTCAGCCTAATGAGAAACTGTAGAACAGACTCAGTTTATATCACAATACCTACCTTTAGAGTCGGTTATTCATTCAGCCTAATGAGAAACTGTAGAACAGACTCAGTTTATATCACAATACCTACATTTAGAGTCGGTTATTCATTCAGCCTAATGAGAAACTGTAGAACAGACTCAGTTTATATCACAATACCTACCTTTAGAGTCGGTTATTCATTCAGCCTAATGAGAAACTGTAGAACAGACTCAGTTTATATCACAATACCTACATTTAGAGTCAGTGTTCTATGTCAGTAGCTATGGTGAACACATTTGTGGGCGGAGCCTGGAGAAGGAAATTCTTTCCCAGCTCTTCAAATATGACACTG
Organism: Colossoma macropomum; assembly: GCF_904425465.1. Classification (NCBI taxonomy): domain Eukaryota; kingdom Metazoa; phylum Chordata; class Actinopteri; order Characiformes; family Serrasalmidae; genus Colossoma; species Colossoma macropomum. Next base: position 41,125,669 of record NW_023494803.1, read on the forward strand.
TATCCCTTTGATCTTCTTTCTGTCTTATTTACAGTATTTTATGATGTTTTGTTTCATCTTTATTTCTCATGCTGTTTGTTTGTCTCGTCTTTCTTTCTCAGTCTTCTGTTATGAGGTTGATTCATTTTCTTTGATGTTGTTTTGTGTTTTTATTTCTAGCGTCTCGCTCCTCTTCCTCTTTTGTGGGGTCTGAGTTCTCCTCCTCTCCTCTCTTTGCTCTCCCATCCCTCTATCCTGCCCCACCTCCTCCTCCCCCACCTCCTCCTCGTCCTCCTCCTCCTCCACCCAAGAGTGACGCTGCAGTGTTCAGACCAGTGGGCCACGCTTTCTGTGACCACTTTCCTCGCCGGCGTCCGTCCGCTGCCAGTAACACACGACTGGACTTTTCTCCAACTGCCTAATCCCGCCAACCCCCAAGTCCGGCTCCTCTTGTCTCCCAATCCCGCTCTTCTAACCTTCTTAACTGGTTCCTCTAACTGCTCAGTCCAGCTCCTCTAACTGCTCAGTCCAGCTCCTCTAACTTCTCAATCCAGCTCCTCTAACTGCTCAGTCTGGCTCCTCTAACCCCCTAATCCGCTCCTCTAACACCCCCAATCCAGCTCCTCTGACCTCCCAATCCAGCTCCTCTGAACTCCCAATCCTGCTCCTCTAATCGCTCAGCTCAGCTCCTACAGCATCCTAATCCCACTCCTCTAACTTCCTATACCTGCACCTCTAACCCGCTAATCTGGCATCTTTAGCCTCCCAATCTGGCTCCTGTGACCTCCCAATTCGGCTCCACTAACTACTCAATCCAGCTCCTCTAACCCCCTCATCCCGCTCCTCTAACCGCCCAGTCCGGCTCCTTTAACTGTACTGCACTGCTACTGCTGCAGGTTTGCTGGAGATTTGCTGTGTGATTACGAGGTTCAACTCTGTTCAGGTCTTTTAGGCTGATCTGAGACTGGATTTGTGTATCCCATAATTCCAGTTAGACCTGCTGTAGTAGGGCTGTTAGGTTCAGGATAGCATTGAATTCCAATCATGTATCCAGTGCAGTGAAATCATCTGTTCTACCTGATGAGGTCTGTTGGGGGTTTGGTTTTGAGATGGACCCTGTGAGTGATGATGTGGATTTCTGACAGTCTTCACAGTGGAATGTGAGTGGAAATGTGAGTGGGAGTGATGGGAGCCAGCAGCCCAGTACAGTCACAGAACTGTATTATATAAACAATAAATCATCACAGTCGGATCAAAACCTCGTAGCTCTGAAACAGTAACTTTACAGAGGAAGAACAGAGTGTTCATAACGTTTAATCCTCTCTGTCGGTCAGTTTAGCAGGAAGTTGGGCAGCTGGCGTCTTCAGAATGTGTCAAATTATGACACTGACTTTGTTTCTATAGCGACAATATTTTAGTTTCTATACAGTTTATGTCTAAATAATAAGTCAATCTGTATTTTTGCCAGTGATGTCAATTTACACTATTTAAATCTACTTTGGGTCAGTGTCCTGGTCAGGGATTAAGCCTAGTTTTAAATGGGGTTTTTGGTAAGGATTTCAGGTTTGAGTAATGTTTGGTTTTGCTGAGGGAAGTCTGTGGTTTAACTGGTTTAACTAATTTAACTGCAGTTTAACTGATTTAACTATGGTTTAACTGTGGTGTAACTGTGGTTAGACTGGTTTACCTGCAGTTTAACTCTGGTTGAATTGTGGTTTAACTGGTTTATCTGTGGTTTAACTGGTTTAACTGCGGTTTAACTGTGGTTTAGTTAACTGAGGTTGTGTTGAGGTGTATCTAGTGTAGCTGGTCTCAGGTCAGACTGAAGCCTGTTTGCACTGCTGTGAGTTTAATGAGATACTGACACTGAAACTAAACCAGAGAGTGAGAGTCAGAGAGCGACTCTCTATCAGACACTGTACACCAATCAGAATCTACACAGATCAGTGCTGATCCAGAGAGATTGTAATAATATTACTAATAATAATAATGATAATAATAGTGATCTTTATTTGTGTAGCACTTTTGATTTTAATTATAAAGAGCGCTTCACACAGGAATGTCAGTAGAACAGTGGACAGACGAAGGTCTCTGTTCTAAATGAAGTAGGTGATGAAGGAGAGACGGAGAGTCATTATGGTAAACGAGGTTTCCTGTCCAGGTATCTTTACGCAGGTATTTAACTGTCCCACACTGCAGGTCAGCTCACTCTCTGTCCACTCCACTGTCCGTCACTCCTGAGTTCTGACTGTCGTCTCTGTGTCTGACTCGTCTGTATGTGCTCAGATTAAATGAGCTTTAAAGTGACAGTTCAGCCAAAAACAGCCTCCCTTTACCTGAACTGCAGTCAGTCAGCCGCGTCGCTGTGTTAGCGCTGGAGCTATGAGGCTAATGTAGGCTAATGTAGACTAATGTAGACTAATGTAGGCCAAAGGCTACAACACTCTTAAAAAAGATGGCTCTCCAAGGGTTCTTCAGTAATGACAGTGGTTCTATATAGAACCATGAACACTCCAAGAACCATCCGCATGCTTAAATGGTTCTTTACATGGTGAAATTGTTCTTCAGATTGATGGAGAATGTGTGTATTTGATTCTATATAGAACCTTTTTGAAAATGGTTCTATATAGGACCAAAAAGGGTTCTGCTGTTGTTGTGATGTTAAGCTTGTAATAGTAGAAGAACCATTTTTAGTGCTATATAGAAGTGTTTTTTTTAAATGTTCTATATAGAACCATCAAACTGAGGAACCGTTTCACCATGCAAAGAAACAGTCAAGCATGCAGATGGTTCTTTGAGTTTTCATAGTTCTATATAAAGTCACTGTCTTTACTAAAGAACCCTTGAAGAACCATAATTTTGAGAGTGTACTACACATATTCCCCAAAAATCAACACAAACATGTTCTGTATGTGTGCCGTATGTTAGGTGATGTTTTTGTGTTATTTTATGGGGAATATTTGTTGTAGTCCAAACACTCCAGTCATCGGATTGTATCCTAATTTAATTGTTAATGTTTAATTTTTAATTTGACCTTAAATTATGATTATCTTCTCTTTTGAAATCTATTGTTTTGTGTTAATCATGTTTTAATTTCCTTTCTGTTTTATGTTACTATTTGTATTGTAATTTATAATGAATTTTGTACTTTCTGATGTCAGTCTCTCTGAATGACCGCAGTGTCTGAGAGGTGCTGTACAAGTAAACTAGCCGTGTCTAGTTGGTGGTGTATCACCTTCCTTTACTCGTTAGCTTCGTTAGCCTCGTAGCTCCAGCACTACAGATAAAGGAAGATGTTGAGTGACTCCATTCAGGCTCAGAGAGGAGAATATTTGGCAGTTAGATATTTTGCTGACCTGTGGCTCTAATGTGAGAGAGAATGGCCGCCGGTCTGGAGTCGGTGAGAAGCTGGGAAGCAGAACCTTCACGGTTCCTCCTCTCAGAGCTCTGTGGAATTTTAGAACCCTGTGAACTCTGCTGGGGAAAATGAGGGAGAACCTATTTCCTTTCTGCTGTATTTCTTTCTGTATTTCCTTAAACATTGTTTTCTTTTCCTTTTTTAAGTAATTTCCCCTGTTTGTGTTTATTTTGTGTTTTGATTTCGAAGGAAACCCTCCAGATGCTTACTTTCATGGTTTTGATACCTTTTTTGGGGTTTGTAAGTAGCTCTGCTCTCACTGCTCTGCCTTTCAGCTCTAACACTAACGCTCTGTTCATAAACACACACACACACACACACACACACACACACACACGTGCGCGCGCACATACATGTATCTGCGTGTGTGTGTGTGTGTGTGTGTGTGTGTGTGTGTGTGTGTGTGCAGTACTGTGGACCACAGACCTCTTCATTGAATTAGTTTCCAGTCTGAACAACATTAAGTTCAAATGATACGTTTTTCAGTATCTGAGAAAAAACATGAAACACATATTTATAAACGCCTTCATACACACTCCTCATTATTACACTGCCCTCTGCATCTGTTTATTACCCGTTTATTACTGTACACACACATACAGACTCTTTGTCTCTGTGTTAGACTCACTGCCTTCTTTTACCTTCTGATCCATGTCTCTGTGCCCCCCCAGCCCAGCGTCCTGCAGGGTCTTAAAGAGACAGCGTCCTTCTCACACAGTGCACTATATTAATATTACAGTACTCAAAAATATTACAACTGGGGCTGCAACTATTAGTCAGTGATTATTAGTCAACAAGATTGATCAAGATTTTTTTTTTTTTTAAATTAATACTCTATAATGTTCATATAATCAACACAATCATTCTGACAGACTGTAATACACCACAGGAAGTGAAGGGGGCGATATGGCTTCTACTGTTTTGCTGCAAGAAATCTTATTTTGTACAAACGGAACAGAGAGAGAAACTGAAAAGGACAGGATATTTAGATCAGTTGAACTAATAATACTCAAAAGATAAATAGACTACAGCTGTGGTTCGTCTTGACCACCTGGTGGTGTGTGAGGACCGGGTCAGCGCCACTGGGCTGTAGGAATCATGATTAGCTGCAGGCCTGATTACAGTTCAGACCTGTACAGTGAATTCACGCTGTCGCTGTCTGAGCAGCGCTGCTCTGAGGACGGTACTGTCTCTTTAAGAACACATGTGCTTTTGCTTTTGCTTTGAAGCTCCTCCCCCTGGCATGGGCTTCCATGGTTACGCTCTCTGCCCCTTCAGCTCTGCCTGGTGCATCTTGGGAAATTCACAGTGTGTGACAGATTGTTGAGTTTTATTTAATCAGTGAATTAAACTAATTCACTAACACACATCTACCCATTCAGCCTACAGCAGTTCAGCTCCACCCATTCAGCCTACAGCAGTTTAGCCCCGCCCAGTCAGCCTACAGCAGTTAAGCCCCGCCCAATCAGCCTACAGCAGTTCAGCTCCACCCATTCAGCCTACAGCAGTTTAGCCCCGCCCAATCAGCCTACAGCAGTTCAGCTCCACCCATTCAGCCTACAGCAGTTTAGCCCCGCCCAATCAGCCTACAGCAGTTCAGCTCCACCCATTCAGCCTACAGTAGTTCAGCTCCACCCATTCAGCCTACAGCAGTTTCAGCTCCACCCATTCAGCCTACAGCAGTTTCAGCTCCCGCCCATTCAGCCTACAGCAGTTCAGCTCCACCCATTCAGCCTACAGCAGTTCAGCTCCACCCATTCAGCCTACAGCAGTTCAGCTCCACCCATTCAGCCTACAGCAGTTCAGCTCCACCCATTCAGCCTACAGCAGTTTAGCCCCACCCATTCAGCCTACAGTAGTTCAGCTCCACCCATTCAGCCTACAGCAGTTCAGCTCCACCCATTCAGTCTACAGCAGTTCAGCTCCACCCATTCAGCCTACAGCAGTTCAGCTCCACCCATTCAGCCTACAGCAGTTTAGCCCCGCCCATTCAGCCTACAGCAATTCAGCTCCGCCCATTCAGCCTACAGCAGTTCAGCTCCGCCCATTCAGCCTACAGCAGTTCAGCTCCACCCATTCAGCCTACAGCAGTTCAGCTCCACCCATTCAGCCTACAGCAGTTTAGCCCCACCCACTCAGCCTACAGCAGTTTAGCCCCGCCCACTCAGCCTACAGCAGTTTAGCCCCACCCACTCAGCCTACAGCAGTTTAGCCCCACCCATTCAGCCTACAGCAGTTTAGGTCATTTATATAAATCAGTCTTAAAGGGACAGTGCAATACAAATGCAAAAAAACACTGTGTGTGTGTGTGTGTGTGTGTGTGTGTGTGTGTGTGTGTGTGTGTGCGCTGAGCTGATGGACAGAGATCCTCAGTTTTGACCCTCAGTCCTGTTTCCCTGAATCCTCTCAGAACTGTTTCAGCTCAAACAGGAGAAAAAAATCCCTTATATTTATCATAAACATCTGTATATTAAACCAGGTTCTGTTTAAAGCACTGCCCTCTGATCAGTGTGTAGATAGTACCTGTTATTTAGTGTGAACAGGTGAGAGTTTTTTACCCATAAATCTGATGTAGTGTTAGTGTTAAACACTGCAGGCCTGAAGTGGAAACAAGCTGTGATTTTATTTTTTTAGAGATGTTAAAAATATTTCACAATGAACTCAGCATGTTGGATCTCATCTGTTTCCTCTAAATCAGTTCCAGAATGTTCTGTTGGTGCCGCAGTGCTGAACTCTGCAGTGGTTCTACGGGAAATAGTGTTTTATAGGCTTTAGTAACTCGTCCGTTTTTCCAAACTAGGACTTCTCATCTTCAAAATAACCTTAAAAACAATCATATTTATGCTTCATATTTATCCAGAAATTTGAGGAAGTTCATCACTGCAGTTCAAAATATATCCAGTAGGGGGCAGCAGGGTGTTACAGTCAGGCTGAAGCTCTGTGTGTTGCAGTGATAGAATCTGAGATGATCGAATACAGATTTAATTAATCCGTCTCACAGCGTTTATGAGTCGTTTGTAAAGCAGCACTGAGGGCGACATGCAGAGAGATCAGTCACAGTCGACTTTAACACGTTTATCCTCTGGGGTTAATAAAGTGATCTGTCTAGATGTTGAACATTGCTGTGAGGATTTGATTGAGCATTAGTGAGGTCAGGTACTGATGTTGGATGGTCAGTTCGGGCTCACTCCAACTCATCCCAAAGGTACTGGATGGAGCTCCATCACTCCAGAGAACACAGTTCCACTGCTCCACAGCCCAATACTGGGGGGCTTTATACCTGTGCCCACGCTGGGCTTTGGACATGATGACCTTAATGCTGTTGCACACCGGACGTGCTGGGTCGCCCAGCGTCACGTAACAGCGCTGCTGTAGAACACCAGCGGGGAGAGTCGATAACACTGGGTTTATTTTTACACTCTGCTCTTTATAAATTGAGCGAAATAAAGCGTTTAGTGTCCGTTTTCTGCCTCTACACAGACAGTCGAGCTGAAAAAGGCTAGGCTAGTAACGTTAGCTGAGGTAACTTACTGTTAGCATCTGTCTGTTTGTCTAAAAGACTGGCTGCCTCTCTCTGTGGACTTTTAAAGCCACAGTGTGGTGTACTGTGGCTCTCTGTCCTTCGATATGACTTTAATATAATGATGGTAAACACTGAGTGGCGCACGGAGTCGTGGAGCGCCGGTGCACATCAGCGTGCTGCGACGCACGTGTCTGGTGTGCAGCAGCCTTTAGGCCGGGTTACACTACATGGCACTACCCCGATTTTAGCCCTGAATCTCAGTACGGCTGAGTCTGTGCTGGTCGGCTCTCATCTGCAGATTTCGGCAGCGATTTCTAGCAGGGCTTGATCACTGTAATGTTCTCCTAACTGGACCTCCAGAAAAGACGATCAAACAGCTTCAGCTGGTTCAGAATGCAGCTGCCAGAGTCTCACTAGGAGTAAAAGAAGGACACCGCCTTTATTCTTAAATCCTTACACTGGCTACTAGTCTGTTCCAGAATAGCCTTTATGGTGCTGTTACTGCTCTATAATGTCTTAATGGTCAGGAGCAGCGTATTTATCTGATCTGCTGCAGCGATACGAGCCGAGCAGAACTCTCAGATCATTAGGAACTGGTCAGTCAGTCTTGCTGAAGGTGAAGACTAAACATGGAGAAGCAGCGTTTAGATACTGTGCTGCTCTTAAGTGGACCCAGTGGACAGAGAGCATTAGACATTGGACACTTTAAACCAGCCTGAAAACGTTCCTGTTTGAGCAGCTTTCAGCTCAGTTTAAACACTGTTAGCGTTTCTAGACTCTTTTCCTCTGTAACAGCAATTTATTGTCCTAAGTGGATTAAACTAATGATTTTGCTCTTTGCTATGTTTTAAATTTCTATTTTCCATTATTTTTAAATCACTTTGTATTTTCTTATTTGTAAATCACTTTGAGCGACAGCAGCGCTCTATAAATAAACCTGCCTTGGCTTTGGGTCAGTCTGAGTCGACAGTTGGAGAGTAAGTCGAGTCGTGTGTGAGGGCGCAGACTCAGATTTACTGCCTCCCGATCGTGTTTCACACCAGTCGAAGAATTTCAAACGTGTGTGATGTTTTTGACTCGACTCCAGGCGTAATCTAGTCTAATAGTGCAGGAGCGTCCGAACTTCCTTCAAAGTTTCAAAACACCTGAGGGCTGAAATATTATTCACAAATGATTCAAAACATTCAATTTTCAAAATATGAAAAATATGGATATGTAGAGCAGTTAATCAGACTGAGTGTCTTGACAGTGATCCATTCTGAGAATTTGGCGACGACCCCTTTAAACACCTATATAAATATAAATATATTTGTCACTTAAAAATCAGTAGACAGCAGCTGGACAGTGTGAGGTGCTCAGTCTGTTATGGTCTGTCAGGACTTTTAGGGTCCTGTAGTCTATCCAGGGCTTTAGGCTTGTCTGCAGCGGCTCCAGAGTCCCGTTCTGTTGGTAGCTGATCTCACTCAGTGGGACTGTCCAGATACTTTTGGACATGCAGTATTGATGGAGAGATCAGCTTTATTGTTCCAGAGGACAAGTTTGTATGGTGACATTTCACTGCTGACAAAACCTCGCATCTCCAAAATGGTAACTTTATAGGAGAAGGAAAAAACATACTTTACTTTTAATGTACGTCAATGGAACCAGACTTTTGGCCAAGTAATTTTGGGCCATTTGTTTTGGTCCGTTCATCATGAAATTTACACACAATGCAAAGAGCAACAGTACTTTTGCATTGTCAGAAACTGAAAAACAACAAAATGGAAATACGAGGTTTTGTTCCGACAGCAGCGATGTGTGAAAAGCGTGTTGTGATGTGTAAAATTTCTGTTTAGACAGTAAAATGTTCTAGTTTTTACACAGTGAACGTTTCCATGTTTGGGCCTGTAGTGCAGCAGTGATGAGGTCAGATTGCTGAGCGAGCTCCAGTAGGAGTAAACATTCTCCACACCTGCAGAGGGTGCTACTGACTGCCTGTGTGTGTGTGTGCAGGTTCTGTTCATGCCACCTCCATCGCAGCGTCGCGGGTGGAGCAGGCTCTGTCGGAGGTCGCTTCGTCCCTGCAGAGCTCCGCCCCCAAACAGGGACCCCTGCACCCCTGGATGACCCTCGCTCAGATATGGCTGCACGCAGGTACATATATTTATATAGTCGAACATTCAGTAATGAAAATACTCTAAAACTGAAAAGCAGTTCAGTTACTGAGACTTTTTACTGGTACTTTTATATGAAAGTACATTTTATGCTTATTACATTTTATTTTATCAGTTTAATTTGTTTAACAAGTTTAATTAATAAATATTAATACTGAGAATAATAATAACTGGAAAAACATTAATGATATGATTTAAAAATAATTGTTCATTTAATCATTAATGTGAAATGCATATGTTGAGCTTTCCTTATTCTTATAGAATATTCAAATATTCAAAATTATATCAATAAAATATTCAAACATGACAATGTTCAATAGTCAGTCCTACAAACCAGACAGTAGAGATGAGTCTGAATATTCAAATAGTCATTAAAGTTTAAAAATCAAGCAGTAAATTAGAATATTTGACATACAAATTATCTTCTCATGTTATACGTTCTCATGTTTAAGAACAGTGAGCTGTCTGAACTCTGTCCTCCACTAGAGGGCAGCGTAGAGCTGTGTCTGATCTCTATCCTCCACCAGGGGGCAACGTAGAGCTGCGTCTGTTCTCTATCTTAGACCAGGGGGCAGAGTAGACCTGTGTCTGATCTCTATCCTCCACCAGGGGGCAGCGTAGAGCTGCATCTGTTCTCTATCCTAGACCAGGGGGCAGCGTAGAGCTGCATCTGTTCTGTATCCTAGACCAGGGGGCAGCGTAGAGCTGTGTCTGATCTCTATCCTAGACCAGGGGCAGCGTAGAGCTGCGTCTGTTCTCTATCATAGACCAGGGGGCAGCGTAGAGCTGCGTCTGATCTCTATCCTCCACCAGGGGGCAGCGTAGAGCTGCATCTGTTCTCTATCCTCCACCGGGGGGCAGCATAGAGCTGTGTCTGATCTCTATCATAGACCGGGAGCAGCGTAGAGCTGCGTCTGTTCTCTGTCGTAGACCAGGGGGCAGCGTAGAGCTGTGTCTGATCTCTATCCTAGACCAGGGGGCAGCGTAGAGCTGCTTCTGATCTCTATCCTAGACCAGGGGGCAGCGTAGAGCTGCTTCTGTTCTCTATCCTAGACCAGGGGGCAGTGTAGAGCTGTGTCTGATCTCTATCCTAGACCGGGGGCAGCGTAGAGCTGCGTCTGTTCTCTATCGTAGACCAGGGGGCAGCGTAGAGCTGCATCTAAACTCTGTCCTCCACTAGAGGGCAGCATAGAGCTGCGTCTGATCTCTATCCTCCACCGGGGGGTAGCGTAGAGCTGCGTCTGTTCTCTATCCTAGACAAGGGGGCAGCATAGAGCTGCGTCTGATCTCTATCCTCTACCAGGGGGCAGCGTAGAGCTGCATCTGTTCTCTATCCTGGACCAGGGGGCAGCGTAGAGCTGTGTCTGATCTCTATCCTAGACCGGGGGCAGCGTAGAGCTGCGTCTGTTCTCTGTCGTAGACCAGGGGGCAGCGTAGAGCTGTGTCTGATCTCTATCCTAGACCAGGGGGCAGCGTAGAGCTGTGTCTGATCTCTATCCTAGACCAGGGGGCAGCGTAGAGCTGCTTCTGATCACAAAACACCCTTGACTCGTCCAGCACGACTTCCTAACGCATTTCAGGCGCAGCATTTACACCACATTTACACCGAGTTCAGAAATATCAGTATCATGATTTAAATATCTCTCTCTCTCTCTCTCTCTCTCTCTCTCTCTCTCTCTCTCTCTCTCTCTCTCTCTCCCCTGGTTAGCGGAGGTGTATATCGGGATGCTGAAGCCGGCCGAGGCGCTGGCCTGCACTCAGGAGGCTGCGAGTTTGTTCCCACTGTCCCATAACGTGCTGTTTATGAAGGGGCAGGTGGCCGAGCTGCGGGGAAACACTGAGGAGGCCAAGCGCTGGTACGAGGAGGCGCTGTCCATCAGCCCCACCCACGTCAAGAGCATGCAGAGAATGGTGAGACACACACACACACACAGACACAGACACACACAGACACACACACACACAGACACACACACACACACAGACACACAGACACAGACCGCTCAGACCTTTCAGCTCTTAAACCTCATGAGGACCAGAGCAGGTTCAGTCTGCGCTGTTTAGCCTTAATGTAGCTGAAATATCTCTTAAATGTAACTCTGAGATATCAGAACACTTTAAATTCCACGTTACCCTGTTCTAGATCACTGTACCGGTACCTGCACACTTCCGCAGCACAGTGATGTAATACACCGTTAGAAAGCTTGAAATCTCACGGTTCGATTCCCACAAACCGCTTTATGATCCGTCACTCCCAGCAGATACGATCGTCTCATCTGCAGCATCAGCACCAAATGAGCAAACGGCAGCAGATCTGTGTGTCCTCACCTTCAGAGCCTCTCCCCCTCCACAGAGACACCATCGCCCAAAACATGAGGTCTGATAACACAACAAGAGTAAGAGATCGGTTGATGTTGGGATCAGACTACACAATGTTTGTCTTTCACAATGGTCACTGTGTCAGACTGGGCGATCATAGTGCCGTAAATTTGGCAACACTAGAAATTTGATGCCGACCAATCATCATTCACGTTCTTAGGCGAGGTTCATACATCATTGTGGAGGTGTGTCAAGAAACTGTCAATCAAAAGCTCTGAGTATGATGCTGGAGGTTTGGTGTTGTGAAAGAAGAGGACAGTGTGGGCCGTCTGTCCTTCAGAGAGAACCTGAGCTCATTAACATGTCAGTATATCGAGAGCAGTACATAAATGTAGATACCAGGTTCTCTGTGTGTGTAAACAGTCATTAAATGTTTGTCTCCAACATTTATCTCTTTGGACTCTTTGCATGGTTCTCCCTCAAGGTAACACCAGAAATGTGGGGGTTCTGCTGCCACAGCTCAGAGAACCTTTCCTGTGTTTCGTTGTTCCATCTTAAATCTGCAGCAGCAGCGTCGCTCTGTCTCTTCAGCGTGTTTACAGACGTCCTCCAGAGAGCGCTGCGTCATCCTGTTGGTTAATGTCAAAGCCACGTCGTAGGAAACGTCCGACTAGGCTGGAAAATTTAAATAATGCTGACACACTGGACTTTTTGTCAGGGTTTCATGGAGAGTCACAGACACCACATCACTGTTCTCTGATTATGTCACACTACAAGACCCATTCATCGTTCCCGAGGCTCGTATTCGGGCCGGACACTGGAAAATCACGTCAAAATCGGGCTGAATTCATGTAGTTTATTACTTCGTACAATTATTCTGATGGCAAAAGTGTCACCTTTCAAATGAGACAGAGATCATGACTGTAGTCCAAAGTATGCGTGAACAGCGCCCCCTTTACTTTGGGTTCACCGTTTCAGGCAAAAATAGGGCCACAGTTATCATGTTAAACTAGAGGAGCGGAGCTGTGAGCCGTGTGCAGCAGTTTAGCTCCACCCATTCAGCCTACAGCAGTTTAGCTCCACCCATTCAGCCTACTCTCTCTCTTTCTCTCTCTCTCTCTCTCTCTCTCTCTCTCTCTCTCTCTCTCTCTCTCTCTCTCTCTCTCAGGGTCTGATTCTGCACCAGCTGCAGAGATACAGTCTTGCTGAGAAGGTTCTGCGAGATGCGGTGCAGGTGAGCTCCACGGCGCACTCTGTGTGGAACAGTCTAGGGGAGGTTCTGCAGGCGCAGGGGAACCACGCTGCCGCCACTGAGTGCTTCCTCACCGCGCTGGAGCTGGAGGCCAGCAGCCCCGTGCTGCCCTTCACCGTCATCCCCCGCACCCTCTGAGACTCGCCCGCCCACTCAGAGCAGCGGCTCAGCCGAACGGCAGATCGGCACAGCTTTCCTTCCTCATCCCAAACACAGTTGATCAGGCAGCGTTAGCACCGACGCTAAGGTTGTTAACTGGTAAAGGAAGCCTACATCCCACCAGTTAGCATGATGCTAACCGCACGCCTAAATCATCACTCGCCTCAAACGTCTTTCTGTCCACCTTCTGCTTATTTGAATTATCCGTTCCACCTTAAATGGTGCAGCAGTTACAGGTGCCACAATGCAACTGCTGCATCATTTAAGGTGGAACGGATAATTCAAATCTCAAAGCATGTGGAGTTGGTCAGTAATCTCTGACACATTGTTATCTATAAACATGGACTAATTTAGCATAGCTAACAGGGCTGTACGGTAAAAATCAGTCTGATATCACAATGACGATATGAAAACCGACAGTTGATTATCATGATTATCCTCTGATTGGATCGGACTTTTTTGGATGTGTTAACAGAAATCTAATTAACCTCTCCTTGAAACAAACAGTAAAATACAAAATTATAAAAGCACCGTTAATTATTATGCAAAATAAAATATAAAATACAGGTGTTTACATCAGAACTGTGGCTAAATATATATGTATTTTTTATAAAGTCATACAAGAACAAATACATATTTCTGGTTATAAAATCGTTTTTATTTATGTTTAGTTATTAAATAGCTGTTACTGCCACACTTAAAAGTCGATAATAATAATAATAATAATCTGATTTATTTATCGTACAGCCCTAACAGCTGACCGCAGCGTTAGCGTCCGTCTTTAAGCCTGAATTTCGGCTGAACTTTTGTCCGAACTCCAATTGCATCTTGGCCAACTGACTACATTTGGGATCGAGAATAAACTGTGTGAATTTGTTTTTTCAACAAACTACCGCTTTAAAACTGAGCAACACTATATAAACAGAACCAGATGTAAATATGCATATATATATATCCACAAGCTCCGCCCACTCTGTATGAAGAGTACTGCACTGCTCCTGTCTGTGGATTACTGTTACACAACCTGCTGTTACATCACCAAACATGTGACTCCGCCCCGAATGCAGTGAACCCGCCCCCTTTCCCTGTGTCATTGTAATAATGTATGTAAACACAAAAATCATTATGGAAATATTGATTATAATGAAGTGATGCCAAAAATGATTCTATTTTACCTTTTTTTTTGGTTAAGATAAATAGATTTTTTATCCCATTCAGAGAGATTTTATTATTATTGTTGTTGTTTACGGTTAATTTGATAGCCTGTTTTGTTTATTTATTTCTCCGAGCGGGCGGAGTCTGACAGCCGTGGTTTGTTTGCTGAAGTCCAGATGTTTCTGTAATCATCAACACTGTTCTGTACGCGTTACTGTAAGAATGCAGTCGTGCTGTTTTTACACCTGAAAGAAGACGCCGCTGCGGTTCCTCCTACATCATCCGCCGTTCTGCGTTCTAGCTAATCTCAGGTGTGCTGAGACGGAGGAAAGAATGCACTCAAATCCTCACCGCTCAGCTGGAGGAAACCTGATAAGATGTCAATAAAAATGATTTAATTTGAAAACTGTGGTTTGTTTTGTGCTCAGAATGAGAATCACTTCATTTCACCAAATACGCCACTGCATTCACACCGGCGGCGACGCGGCGCGACAGAGCGGCTGGAATTCATTCGTTTTCAGTGAGAGCTGCAGGTTTCCGGCAGCAGCTAACGGTGAATAGTTCATGGTAAAACATTATTCTCTGTTCATTTTGCTCGTGTTACTGTTTGCTATCCGGTGTCGACCAGAGGAGGATGGGTTCCCCTTTTGAGTCTTGGTTCCTCTCAGGGAGTTTTTCCTTGCCACCGTTGCCATTGGCGACTCTCATGGGGGCTTCGTGTAAAGCTGTGTAGTGACGACACCTCTTGTAAAAAGTGCCACATAAATAAACTGTGGCTCGACTTGACAGGAGGCAGCGTGAATGTTGGTGACGCACAGTGAGCAGAGAAAGTTGAGTTCCTAAAGCCTCGGATTCACTACACGACTTTTAAAGTCCTCACAGATTATAACAGCCTGGGCGTCTCGCACCAGCAGACTGGTTTTTGCAGATCTTTTTGGGCGACTGAAATATTGGGGATCCACACTACTCAACCTTCGAGCTTTAAACAGGTTTCTCTGCCGTTTGCACTGAAACAGTAAAGAAGCAGCAGGTAAATATATTTAAATGAGGATCATGGATTTAAAAATGTTGGTATTTCTTAGTCTTAAATGTACTCAAACTCGATTGTGCCACACACGACTCGACTCTCTATCCAACTGTCGACCCAAAAATCTGACCAGCTCAGACTCGGACTGAGAATCAGGGCTAAAATCGGGATAAAAGTGTACTGCTCCCACCTGCTGCAGTACAGTTTGCAGGGAACTACGAGGGCGACTGGAATGCACCTTTATGCAAATTAGGAGTGAAGCGATGTGGCCAATACCAGTGGGAATAGAGTAGTGCGCACTTAATCTCCGCCACTGTGAAACGGTGCGCCCCTTTTTGGTTCCTACATAACTGTCCCTACTAGAGATGGAGGAATGTCAGCTGCACATAGATGCAGTCGCACAAACCGCACACTGTTTTCTTCACATGCTGACTGCACACACAGTGATGCTCTACGTAGGGATTGAATAAAGCGGGTTCTCCAGTTTTATTCTTAGCGGGAACACATCTGGTTTGTGCTTCGCATGGGTGAAAAAACATGGCGAACAACGGTCCAGTTCAGAAATGCCCACAGGTGATGTGTGACCATCGATTTGGGCGACGAGGTGAAAAGTCGCTGCCGGTGTGAAGGCAGAGTTACAGATACAGGAATCAGGCTTGGTGAGTCACACAGGTGTGGCACTATCACACTGAACAGACCAGACAAACAGACTGATAACAAGGATTAAACTAAGAGACAAATACAGCAACAATGAAGAGAATAAAGAACAAAGAATAATAAAGAGCTGAAATGAAGAGATGCACCATAACATCAAGTCCACCTCCTCATTTCTACACTCACTGTCCACTTTATTAGCTCCACTGACTCTACAGTTACAGACTGTAGTCCATCTGTTTCTCTGATACTTTGTTAGCCCCCTTTTACCCTGTTCTTCAGTGGTCAGGACCCCCATGGACCCTCACAGAGCAGGTACTATTTGGGTGGTGGATCATTCTCAGCACTGCAGTAACACTGACGTGGTGGTGGTGTGTTGGTGTGTGTTGCGCTGGTCTGAGTGGATCAGACACAGCAGTGCTGCTGGAGTTTTTAAATGCCTCAGTGTCACTGCTGGACTGAGAATAGTCCACCAACCAAAAATATCCAGCCAACAGCGTCCTGTGACCACTGATGAAGGACTAGAGGATGACCAATACAAACTGTGCAGCAGCAGATGAGCTATCGTCTCTGACTTTACATCTACAAGGTGGACTGACAAGGTAGGAGTGTCTGATAGAGTGACTAATATTATTTCCTTTTTAATTGTGTATGTTAGTCTCTGAAGTGCCAAACATGCTCATATGGAAAAAAAAAAATATACGGACGTCCATTTTTATATATCTGTATATATCTGTATAATACATTTCAAACTCTAAAATGTATTTCAGAATTTTTTGCCATATTAACCAAATATATTTTTTACTGTATGTGGAAATATTACATAGACAAAAATAACTGTGTAAATGTTTATCATATCCATCTGAAAATGTGTGAAAATATCCAGAATCCTGTCTGATGCTCTTCACTGTCTGATACCTTTAGAGATGAGTTTGTGTTCCAGTATCTTCATTTTAAATCTGATTAAATGATCGTTTATCAGGACAGAAGCGAGTGTTGTAGTACTGATACTCTGTGAAAATGCAGTTATGATCTGATATCTTGTTTATGTGAAATACATTGTGTGTGAGAGTCTGACTGCAGACGTACATGGTTAATGTAAAGTACAGTGCAGATCACAGAAGAACGTTTAGTTACATCTGGAACCTTCATTACACTCAACTGAACACAGATAATAACTAATACTGATAAATGCATTTTAACAAATACATTTTTTGCCATTTTCATACATTACAAAAATATATTTGATAGATACATTTGGAACATTTTTTTTCTGCACAGTTATTTTATCTATGATCTTTGGTTTTGGAGCGTTTGTGTTTAAACTTGTTCAGCATTACAGTTACTGATGGTTTTATGTCTGAGTGTAAAAGCACTTCACTCATGTTCTGTAGTGTCTGTCCTGGAGATCTAAGCACTATTATATTATATATTACATTATATTATATTATATTATATTATGTTATGTTATATTATAAAGCTTAGAAATGCAGCCCTTTAAAGATCTCTAGTCAGTATTTATTCAGTATGAGCTGAAAGTCAAACTCTTTTTAAATAAGTACATTTTTAACTTGTTGACTCAGTACAGAGACTAATGCGCTGTGCAGGAAATGAGGGCTTTTATTTTGTATTTTAACAGTGGAGCTGAATACAGAGCTGCTGTGCAGTGAGCTGGTTCTCTTTATGTATTAATGAGTGTTGAGAGCCGACCGCTGGTCTGTCAGCAGGAGATTGGGGTCGTGACCTCCCGCTGACCCGCCGTACAGACAGGTGATGTCAGAGCAGGTGCGGGATGGGCGGAGCTTCGGGTTACTGCAGGTTAAATTATAATAGTTTCACTTCTGCTCAGGATTATCAGTGAGTGACGTTCCAGTTTATTCATTATCATGTCTGCGGTGCTGGTTCTGCTCCTGTTCTGTTCTGGTTCTACTCTGGTTCTGCTCTGGTTCTGCTCATCATTCTGGAGCCTCAGTGTTTCAACTGAATGGAGGATCTGTATTTGGGGCAGGGCTTTGAGGGAACACTGAAGCAGGTGTGCTGATGGAGTTGCGTAGTGAAGTGACGGAGGATGGAGGCCCAGATTCCTCTCTACAGCCTGCATGCCTCCTCAGATCGTCTCCACGGCCACCACAGATACGAGTTGCCAGGCAACCCACTGAAGAACACACCCTGGAGAAGACGTGTCCTCACTAACCGGACATATTCACCGCCGCCTGTCCAGGTGACTCACACGTACGGAAGAAATAGCGAGCGGTTGCCATGGCGATCTACTGTAAGTCTGCAGATCTGAAACTGATGAACTGACTCACAGTAAAAAGAACAGAGCTGGACGGCTGATCGAGTTCATGATCTTTTATTGGAAAAAAGTGAAAAGACTAGCAGGTACAACTTGGAAAGGATGTAAACAGAAACTGAAAAGTCCAGAAGGTTCTTTTCTGTTTCCTGTCTGAGCGACAAAGTCCGAAAGAGAACACTGGACGAACCTTCGGGACTTTTCAGAGAGAAAACAGAAGAAAGAAAGAAACTTCTGTCACAATCTGAAGCTCCGCCCTGGCCCCGCCCCATTCGACCAAACCCCTCCTCCCAAACAAAACTCCACAAATCCAAACATTGTAAACCATTTAAAATCTGTTAAATCCTAATTTTTCTTAAAAATATCTATTTAATCAAACTGTGAAGGTCCTGCTCGTTAGTCCACCTCCCCAACGCCCCACCACCATGTGCAATCTCACTGTAACCCTCTATTAAAATTAATTACAAAAAAAAACCCAGAACAGATCTGCCCTCCACAAACAGCGACGGATGGAAGGAGAAGAGCAGCTCAGATGAGAAGAGCTTTCGGTTTGGAGTTTTAAGACGTCTAAGCTCGATCTTTGGGAAGAGAACCAGAACATTCACACCAGGTTTTTCCTTTATATGAACAGTTTTTCTGTGTAGAAACGACTGTATGAATAAATGATTATTACATTTTTTGCAGGAGGAAGTTAGTAAAACATTTGATTGATTAATTTTTTGTCTAAGGATGTCGGGAGAACAGCAGCTCTTCATTTTGCCGTCATCATTTGTACAAACTCTGTGGAGAGAAGCAGAAAGTGAGACGTGAGAGACTAAAGAGTGAACAGCGATCAGAGAATTTCCACTGAGAGTCCCTGTAATGTCTTGTGGGCTGTGCGGACACTAGAGGGCGCTGCAGAGAACAGTTTCCTACAAAACTAGGCTGCATTCAGCCCCGACAAAACGTAGCGAAATGTTTATTTGAACAGAAACGGTGGTGCGTTGAACTCTGCTGAGTTACACAAGCGCTGTAGCGATGAAACGGGTTTTAATATTCAGCACTAAAACACGTCGTCTCACATCTTCAGTAGCTGCATACATCAAACTGCAGCAGCCGCAGGTGTACAGACTTCATTAGAATCTATTGTGCCCTGAATTTTTAATGCGGCAGGGTTTATATACACGTTGCTGCTGATTGGCTAACACCTCTGACACGCCCACCAAACGAGAAAAAACACACCTCAAAGCTGCACAGTTTCACACAGTTTCGACAAAACATGTTCAACCCAGAAACCGCAGCAAAGTGGTGCACAGCATTCTGAGACTGAACATGCCCCTGGGCTGTTTTGGCACTAGAGGGCGCTCCTTAGAACAGCTTCCAGTGGAGCTTTCCTGCAAAACTGCAGTTTGTATATCGTGAATGATTTTATACTGAAAAACTTTACATCCAGCAATAAAGATGATCTTAATTAGCCACGTTAAGATGAACATAAATGATCTTACTATGTTTTTTGTGTTTGATAATTAGTTACTTTCTTAAAAAAGATGGTTCTTCAGGGGTTCTTTAGTAAAGGGAATGGTTCTATATAGAATCATAAGTTCTACATAGAACGATTTGCATGCTTCAGTGGTTCTTTGCATGATGAAATGGTTCTTCAGACTGATGGAGAATGTGTTGAAATGAGTTCTATGTAGCTGTTGCTGTTGTTGTGATGTCACGCTTGTATACAACAGCAGAACCCTTTCTGGTGCTTTATAGAACCATATACAACACATTCATCAATCTGAAGAACCATTTCACCATGCAGAGAACCATTCAAGCATGCAAAGGGGTCTTTGTCCATTGTTCTATATAGAAACATTGTTTTTAGTAAAGAACCCTTGAAGAACCGTCTTTAAGAAAGTGAAGGTTAACATTATCTGTCGTTACTTTTAGATTATTATAGTTTATTATAAAATAAGTCAAAGATTCGTCATTAAAATAAATAAATAACGATGATGAGCTAGTTCGCTAATGCTACATCACCGTTAGCTGATGTTTTATTGGATGTTCTTTTATTTTTATTTTTTTTATTATTTTATTGAATAATTTAATTTGAAAAGATTTTTTAGTTTTTCTTTTATTAGGTTTTTTACTTTTGATTTGTTTTCATTACACATTTTACTGCTGTTTTATCTTTATTTTTAATTTGAGCTTTTATTAGTTAACTAATTAATTTGTTCATTTAGTCTTCGTCTTTATTTGTTTTAATGGAATAAATTTAATTTTAACTCAATCCCTGTTTAATTTGCTTGGCTGTGCTGTAAACGAGGGTCACTGTCAATGTACTTCCAAGTCGAGATAAAGGTTGATTCATTGATTAATTGATTGACTGATTGATAGCTAATGTTAGTTAGCTAGCTAACTGTTAGCCACAAAGCTATAATGCAGGCGTGTAGAGTTGCTTTGCTCAAATCTGCACTGAAGGAGCTGTGAGAGACGCTGAGGAACCAAATCAGGCTCATTTTCACAAAGTTCTCCTTCTTACACAAACTGTACTTCTCTTGGTTCATCATGAAGCTCCGATGTGGCAGATGATGGAGAACATCACGCCATGGAGGTCAGTCTATGGCCAGATGTCCACCTCTCACCTTCATAGTTGACCTGTCCGTCTCCATCGACGTCGGCTTCCCTGATCATCTCGTCCACTTCCTCGTCCGTGAGCTTCTCGCCCAGGTTCGTCATGACGTGGCGAAGCTCTGCTGCACTGATGTAACCGTTCCCATCCTAACAGAGAACACAAGAGAGAACGAAGAACAAAAACAAACACAAACACTGAAGGATGTTCAATAGAATGACTGTGTATCATATGAACATTATAGAACCTACTAATTATGTTTCATCTGCTAATTTATTTATATTATGAATATTTTTAACTTTTACAGTCGCACAGCACACAGCGCACACACTGCTGTCACCTTGTCGAACACTCGGAAAGCTTCGCGGATTTCCTCCTCACTGTCTGTGTCCTTCATTTTCCTGGCCATCATGGTCAGAAATTCGGGGAAGTCGATGGTTCCATTACCTGAAGAGGAGAAAAGTGCAAGAAAACATTTACTTTCTCAGAAGACGTGAAAAAGTAAGTGTGAAAAGTGTGTGCGTCTACTGCCTGCACACAGACCATCTACTGACTGCACACAGACCGCCTAATGACTGCACACAGACCATCTACTGACTGCACACAGACCGCCTAATGACTGCACACAGACCATCTACTGACTGCACACAGACCATCTACTGCCTGCACACAGACCATCTACTGACTGCACACAGACCACCTAATGACTGCACACAGACCGCCTAATGACTGCACACAGACCATCTATTGCCTGCACACAGACCGTCTTACAATTCTGCTTATACTTTAACACAGAAGCCATAAAGACGTGATTCTTGGCTCTGTCACTGGAAAACGTCCCAGGGAATAAAACGTAAACGAAAACTGTTAAAGCAACAATTCACACAGAACCTTTTACTCAGAACCTTTTACACAGAACCTTTTACACAGAACCTTTTACTCAGAACCTTTTACACAGAACCTTTTACACAGAACCTTTTACTCAGAACCTTTTACTCAGAACATTTTACACGAGCACAATCAAAACAGGAACAAAATCACATCCAGCTGTGTCAGGTGGCTGGTTAGCCCCTTAAACCCTGAGAGTGAGTTCTGCAGTTCAGTTCTTCTCGTCTCGAACTAGACAGGAAGTGAAACAGTGCTGCGTTTTCACTGGTTCAGTTAGACAAATTTATCAAACCAAAAGCTGGACACAGAAGTCAAACGGATTTTGTGATGTGCGTTTTGTGATGATCTCCACTGAACTTTCAGATCAGACTTTACAACCAAACCTGTAATAGTAATTTTATTATTACCCATAATTACTGATAACTTACTCTGCAGTAATTTACTAATGACTGACTTACTGATTTACACTGCGGTTTATTATCAGTCCTGAACTACTCTTATCTCGTTCTGACTGGTTACAGCTGAGAGGAGAAACGCTGCTCAGAACGAGCTCAAATTAAACTGTTTCATCTTCTAATCTGTTTCCTGTGCAGCTTCCTGTTTGGAGTAAAATGTTTCCCCATTAAATCTCACCGTCTGCGTCCACCTCGTTAATCATGTCCTGAAGCTCCGCCTCCGTGGGGTTCTGTCCTAGTGACCTCATCACCGTGCCCAGCTCTTTAGTGGTGATGGTGCCATCGCCGTCTTTATCGAACAACGAGAACGCCTCCTTAAACTCTGGAGAACAAACAGAAACATGCATGAAAAACATAACGGCATGAAAAACATTACGAATATGCAAAAACAAATTATTAGAGTTTAGAGTTCAGTATCAGTTTCTGTTCTCAGCAACTACAGACAGTTCAGATATCATCACACACACACACACACACACACACACACACACACTAACACACTCACTAACACTAACACACACTAACACACACAGAAACTAACACACTCACTAACACACACACACTAACACTCACACACTAACACACACACACACTAACACTAACACACTCACTAACACACACACACTGACACACTCACTAACACTAACACACTCACTAACACTAACACACACTAACACTCACACACTAACACACACTAACACACTCACTAACACTAACACACACACACACTAACACACTCACTAACACTAACACACACTAACACTCACACACTAACACACACTAACACACTCACTAACACTAACACTCACACACTAACACACACTAACACACACACATACACTAACACACACACACACAGAAACTAACACACTCACTAACACTAACACACACTAACACACACACACTCACACACTAACACACACACACTAACACACACACACACTAACACACTCACTAACACTAACACACACACACTAACACACACACTAACACACTCACTAACACACACGCTAACACACTAACACACTCACTAACACTAACACACACACACTAACACACACACACACACTAACACACACACACACTAACACACACACACTAACACACTCACTAACACTAACACACACACACTAACACTAACACACACACACACACTAACACTAACACACACACTAACACACACACTAACACACTCACTAACACACACACACTAACACACACACTAACACACTCACTAACACACACACTAACACACACACACACACACTAACACACACACACACAAACACACTCACTAACACTAACACACACACACACACTAACACACTCACTAACACTAACACACACACACACTAACACACTCACTAACACTAACACACACACTAACACACACACACTAACACACTCACTAACACACACACATTAACACACACTAACACACACACACTAACACACTCACTAACACTAACACACACACACACTAACACAATCACTAACACTAACACACACTAACATACACACAAACACAAACACTCACTAACACAAACACACACACACTAACACACTCACTAACACACTCACACTAACACACACACTAACCTACACACAAACACTAACACACACACACTCACTAACACTAACACACACACTAACCTACACACAAACACTAACACACTCACATTAACACACTCACATTAACACACACACAAACACACACACACACACACTAACACACACACACTAACACACACACTAACACACACACACACACTAACATACACACACACTAACACACACTAACACTAACACACACTAACACACACACATTAACACACACTAACACACACTAACACACAAACACTAACACACTAACACACACACACACTAACACTAACACACACTAACACACACACATTAACACACACTAACACACAAACATTAACACACACACACACACAAACACTAACACACACACACTAACACACTCACTAACACTAACACACACGCTAACACACTAACACACTCACTAACACTAACACACACACACTAACACTAACACACACACACTAACACACTCACTAACACTAACACACACACTAACACACACTAACACACAAACACTAACACACTAACACACACACACAAACACTAACACACACACACTAACACACACACATTAACACACACTAACACACTAACACTAACACACACTAACACACACACACTAACACACACACACACACACTAACACACAAACACACTCACTAACACACACACACTAACACACACACACACTAACACACTCACTAACACTAACACACACACACTAACACTAACACACACACACTAACACACTCACTAACACACACACTAACACACACACACACACACTAACACACTCACTAACACACACACACTAACACACACACACTAACACACACACACACTAACACTAACACACACACACACACACACTAACACACTCACTAACACTAACACACACTCACTAACACTAACACACACACTAACACACAAACACTAACACACTAACACACACACACACTAACACTAACACACACACAGACACACTAACACACTCACTAACACACACACACTAACACACACACACTAACACACACACACACACTAACACTAACACACACACAGACACACTAACACACTCACTAACACACACACACTAACACTAACACACACACACACTAACACACTCACTAACACTAACACACACACACACTAACACACTCACTAACACTAACACACACACACTAACACACACTAACACACTCACTAACACTAACACACACACACACACACTAACACACACACACTAACACACTCACTAACACTAACACACACACATTAACACACACTAACACACACACACTAACACACTCACTAACACACACACACACTAACACAATCACTAACACTAACACACACTAACATACACACAAACACAAACACTCACTAACACAAACACACACACACTAACACACTCACTAACACACTCACACTAACACACACACTAACCTACACACAAACACTAACACACTAACACACACACACACACTCACTAACACTAACACACACACTAACCTACACACAAACACTAACACACTCACATTAACACAGACACAAACACACACACACACACTAACACACTCACACTAACACACTCACACTAACACACTCACACTAACACACACACTAACACACACACACTAACACTAACACACACTAACACACACACATTAACACACACTAACACACAAACACTAACACACTAACACACACACACACACTAACACTAACACTAACACACACTAACACACACACATTAACACACACTAACACACAAACATTAACACACACACACACACACACTAACACAAACACTAACACACACACACACACTAACACACACTAACACTAACACACACTAACACACACACATTAACACACACTAACACACAAACATTAACACACACACACACACACACACACTAACACAAACACTAACACACACTAACACACACTAACACACAAACATTAACACACACACACACACACTAACACAAACATTAACACTAACACTAACACACACTAACACACACACATTAACACACACTAACACACAAACACTAACACACACACACACACACTAACACTAACACACACTAACACACACACATTAACACACACTAACACACAAACACTAACACACACACACACTAACACTAACACACACTAACACACACACATTAACACACACTAACACACAAACACTAACACACACACACACAAACACACACACACATACACACTAACACACTCACACTAACACACACACTAACACACACACACACTAACATGCACACTAACACACTCACTAACACTAACACACACACACACACACAAACACTAAAACACTCACACTAACACACACACTCCCTAACACTTACACACACTAACACACACACACACTCACTCACACTAACACACACTAACACACACACACACTCACTAACACTAACACACACACTAACACACACACTCCCTAACACTTACACACACTAACACACACACTCCCTAACACTTACACACACTAACACACACACTCACTCACACTAACACACACACTCCCTCACTCATACTCACACTAACACACACACACACTCACTCACACTAACACACACACACACACTCACTAACACTAACACACACACTAACACACACACTCCCTAACACTTACACACACTAACACACACACTCACTCACTCACACTAACACACACTAACACACACACACACACTCACTAACACTAACACACACACTAACACACACACTCCCTAACACTTACACACACTAACACACACACTCCCTAACACTTACACACACTAACACACACACTCACTCACACTAACACACACACTAACACACACACTCCCTAACACTTACACACACTAACACACACACTCCCTAACACTTACACACACTAACACACACACTCACTAACACTAACACACACTAACACACACACTCCCTAACACTTACACACACTAACACACACACTCACTCACACTAACACACACACACACACTCACTAACACTAACACACACACTAACACACACACTCCCTCACTCATACTCACACACTTATACACACACTCACTGAGCTCCTTACCAGCAATCTGCTCTTCTGTGAGTTGATCAGCCTGTTAGGAGGAGGCAGAGAAGAGGCAGAAGACAGACAGACAGAGAGAAAGAAAGAAAGAAAGAAAGAAAGAAAGAAAGAGAAAAAGAAAGAATTGGTCTGACATGAAATTTCAGTTATTATCGCTCCATCGTACCTTCAGCTAATCTGAGAGTAAAGTCCAGCTCTGGTCAGTCAGGAGGTCAAAGCCAAACTTCTGCCCTCTCCCTCACTGCTCTGTCTTAATGAAGCGATAATAAAGCAGATAACAGTGCGGTCAGTTACACTCTGAGCAGCTCTGCTCTCTGTTTGATCTCTAACGTTCAGTAAAAATACAGGAATAAAATAGAATCACGAAAATCTCCCAAAAACAACCAGATTCTCACTGACAGAATGACAGTAACAGAGTTTCTCTGCTTCTGCATGTAATCACGACTTCCTCAGATTAACTCCTTAAAGTGTGTGGAAAAGTGTTTGTATTCCCACATTCCCACATTCCCACATTCCCCTTTTCCATAGACACTGAATAGCGTTGGAAAACTTGACACCCAGCACAGTTAACTGACTCTCCACTGTCTGACATGATCTACACGGTAAACACTCCGTCACGGAGACGGCAGAACACACTCACTCACACACACTCATACACACTTACACACACACTCACACACGCTCACACACACACACTGAACAACATCTCTCTCCATCTCAGCTTCATCATCATCATCATCATCATAAAGACATAAAAAATCTCCAAATTTCCAAACCTGTTAAAGGATTAACAATTTTCTTCACTATTATAAATTAAACAATTTAATATTGGATGTAAAAATCAAACAAACTGTACTGTTCACTCCTCAGAGGATATTCACCATTCAAGGAAAGGTTTAGGTTTTTGTGATGTCACAAAAAGCAACACATTTAAATTGCCTTTACACTACAGCAGTTTAGCCCCACCCATTCAGTCTGAAGTTTGAGGGAATTTTTCAGTGTTCCAGAGGCACAATACAGAGCAGCCAATCAAAACAGAGCTCGTTGACATATATCGGTCTTAAAGACACAATAACAAAAACAGCCCATTTGACTGTAAAGGATAAAGAGAGGCTGGAAAATGTTTTTGGTACCACAAAAAACACAAACGTAATGAGAAAAATGTTGAATATAAGCACTTTAAAGTAAATCTGAAAAAAACTTGAACGGTTTGCTTTTCAAAATCTCTATTAGTCCATTCATCACTAAGTAACTCAAAGATACTTTCTCTCTCTCTCTCTCTCTCTCTCTCTCTCTCTCTCTCCACCTTTATATCGTCCAGTTGGATGTCCGTCAGGTCAGCCACCAGCCTCTTAGCCTTCGGTTCGTGCTGCCACGTCTCCGACATCTTCATCTCCGCTCTGCCGTCCACCTTCCCGGCCGCCTTCCTGGGCTTCACCTCCGCCATGTTGGGGTTTTTGGAGGTCAGAGCATCCAGAGCTCCTCTGATCATCACCAAACCTTCGGCCAGATTGTCGGCCCGTTTGGCGTTCTGCGCGGCCGTCTTCCGGACCTCTTGCAGGCCGAGCTTGACGTCCTGCAGCTCCTTCACCACCCTGTCCACCCGACTGGTGGTGCAGTCTACCATCATCTGCAGGAAAGACCTGTAGTTCCTCTCCTGCTGCTCCATCAGCTCAGTGTAGAAGAACTGCTGCTGGTCCAGGAGCTCGTAAACCACGGTCAGAGTCAAGGATTCCTGCTCTGGATGGACGAACGGACGCTTGGACACCATCTCTCTCCTTCTGCACACAGGCTTTAGCATTGGTGGAGTGTGGCTGGGCAGATCGACAGCAGCCCACTGAAGGTGAAGAGGAGGATGGGATGGTGTGAACATCGCTTGGAACGCGTGCCCAGATGAAGAACAGCCTCATTTCAGCAGAGGATCTAGGCTCCATGTGATGGATCTGCATTGTGTTTTCCACCACAATCCGGCCTGTCAGTGGGTGATAAAGTTTCAGAGCAGCGCAGGTCACTTCTGTGATTGCACCTGCCGCTCACCCTCCTGCTGTGATGAAGAAGCCTCACCTGGATGACCTACAGCCGGGGTCATCAGCACCAGCTCTGGAGGGATGGAGGCCACCATAGTTTGGTGATTTCCTTGTCAAAAGCCTGATTCGGATGGGATTAGTTCTCCATGGAGAGGTGGATGATACCAGTGAGCCTCAGGACGTCTGTAATGTTGATGAGCAATTCACATGAACTAAGAAATCTCTGTTTAAAAGACAGAGATGGAGCGACTGCTCGATTTACACGGTGTCTTCACTCCAGAGAAGAGCAGAAAAGACATTAAAACGTTTAATTTAGCAGTTACTTTGTTTACTCTAACCATTTGCCTTTCTGTCTTAAGTGAATGCAGCATTCATTAGCATCACCATTAGCCTGAATTCACAGCCAACAGGCAACATCAACTTTTTATCTGTAATTTTTACGTGTTCTGAGTTGTACACATGAGACAGAACAGTAACGTTACACATCAGCCTGATTTTAGCTGCAGGGAACCACAAGGCTGAAGTGGCTTCCTATCCACCACCTTCTTGTTCGAATTTTTCCGTTCCACCTTAAATGGTGCAGCAGTTACATTCTGCCGCCTCAAAATAATAACTGTTGCACCATTTAAGGTGGAATGGGGCAATTCTAACTAGAAGCTGGCGAATAAGAAACTGACTTCAACTTCATCAGAAAACAAAAGCAAACGCTTCCTTGAGCCTCTTGAGAAACTCCTTCTCCACAGGACTGAACAGCGTTTTTAGCAATGTCGATTTGCACAGGATTAACACAGCCTGAGGTTATTTTTATGCCTCGTTTATTGAAGGTAAAAGGCACCGGAATCTTCACTGATGCAGGAGCGCCACTGGTAAAAATGACTGACATGGCACATTCGGACGGGAACTCACAGAAAAATGCTGGTAATAATTACATTACCAATCTCCTCATATAAAACTTATCTCGTCCGAATAGATACCGACAGATACCTAAATCTGGTAACTAGTGGAACCAGGTGAGCAGCAAAATCACTCGAACTCTGCTAGAACATCCAGGACCTGAACTTGCCCCATAGATGTTTTGAATAGTCAGTCATCACTTTCTGCTTGAAGTTCTGTCCTGATCAGTAATGATCTTCATGCCTGCAACCCTGCAAGAACCTGTTTCTAGATTTAAGTAATCTTGTAATCCCGTAGTTTACCATCCTGTATGTGTCCAACAAGTTTAACATCTACTATCCTGTTCATCTTCCACACAGTCAGGTTCTCCTCCAGGTGTTTATCTCTTGGATCTTTCCTGGATCTGTCTGATCCCAGACTTCTTTGTTAACATGCTTCAGCTTCCTTGTAAAATTGTCTCACATATTTTTTTCCTTTGAGTCTTGGTTCCTCAGTGGTTCTTCATCTTGGTTCTTCTTTGAGTGGTTCTTCATCATGCTCTTAGAGTGTTTCTCCTTTTGAATCTTGGTTCTTCTCAGCATTTCTTCCTTATGCTGTACTTTTCAGTCTTGGTTCCTCTAAGTGGTTCTTCTTCATGCTTTTAGGGAAATTTTCTGTCTCCCCCTCCAATGCTCATTGGGGGGTCTGCACACACATATCTGGAAGGTTGTGAAATGGCTGTTAAGAAATCCACTGTGGAGTACAGACAGTCTGGTGGGTCAGACAGGTCAGTGTGGCGTCCCTTTAGGCTGCCTGGACGGTACAGAGAGTGATAACCTGTCAGCTTAATCAAAAGCATGTAGCCTTCAGACTGTCTGAATCCCCTGTGTGCTCTGTTCTCGGTTTACAGGCTCCTCTGAGCCTCTCGGCTTTCCACCCCCGGGTCTGTACTCTTCTCACTCTATGGTTGAATGGCATTCTGGGTTTACTGTGCCAGAACATCTCCGTCTCTCTCTGACTGCACTGCACAGATCACAAACGCATCCCTGCATGCTGGATTTAGTTCATCTGCTTTGTCCTTTGAAGCAGGAGAACATGGGAAACAGGAGAACATGGGAAACAGGAGAACATGCTGCAGTGTCTCTTATTTCTCTGTTTCTACTCTTCATCCTCCAGGAGCTAAATAGAGAGAGGACATGTCAATCCCTCCATGAATATGGAGGTGAAATTTGTCTAGATCCCAAATGCAGAAGATAAACCTAATGTTCCCCTTGTTCCTGTCAGATTAGAGCAGAGTTCAGCCAAGTAGCTCAAAATACACTATTTACTATGATACACAATTCAGTAAACTACAATTTATCATAGCATTGCAACTAAATTATTATAGTACAAATTCTGTCTGAACTCGACTGAATCCAAATGTCGTGCAGAAGTGTTGGGAACATGGTTTGGATTAGGGAATGTGGTGCAGCACAGATTGGGACATGTCTAGGATTGGGAAGTGCAGTGCAGGCAGTTTTTGGAATGTGGCCTGGATTTAGGGAATGTGATGCAGCAGGATTTGGAACATGTCCTGGATTTACGGAATGTGATGCAGCAGAATTTGGGACGTGTCCTAGATTTAGGCAATGTGATGCAGCAGGGTTTGGAACATGTCCTGGATTTAGGGAATGTGATGCAGCAGGGTTTGGAACATGTCCTGGATTTAGGGAATGTGATGCAGCAGGGTTTGGAACATGTTCTGGATTTAGGGAATGTAATGCAGCAGGGTTTAGAACATGAACTGGATTTAGGGAATGTGATGCAGCAGGATTTGGGACATGTCCTAGATTTAGGAAATGTGACACAGCAGGGTGTGGAACGTGGCCTGGATTGGAGAATGTGGTACAGCAGGATTTGGAATGTGACCTGGATTGGAGAATGTGGTACCGCAGGGTGTGGAACGTGGCCTGGATTGGGGAGTGCAGTACAGCAGGATTTGGAACGTGACTGGATTTTTAAAGTCAGTAAACCAGCAGCTGAAGCAGGAACTGCTAACCAGAATAAGACTGTGACACTTTCACACCAGCAATATTACAGGAAGTCCCAGAGGTTGTTGCCATGGTGCTGTCCAAGGAGAATGAGCCACAGGAAAAGTGAAGTGTGTGGACGTTATGCAGGTTCTCCTGAGAGCAAAACTCACACGGCCACATTCAGCGCTGCCCTGGAGGACTCACAGTCCTGTAACAGACCCCACACTGATGACACCACATACACACACACACACATCCACATCCACACACACCCACACCCACCCACCCACACACACACACACACACATCCACATCCACACACACCCACACCCACCCACACACACACACATCCGCATCCACACACACCCACACCCACCCACACACACACACATCCACATCCACACACACCCACACCCACACACACACATCCACATCCACACACACCCACACCCACCCACACACACACACACACACACACATCCACATCCACACACACACCCACACCCACCCACACACACACACACACACACACACACATCCACATCCACACACACACACACCCACCCACACACACACACACACACACACACATCCACATCCACACACACCCACACCCACCCACACACACACACATCCACACATCCACATCCACACACACCCACACCCACACACACACACACACACATCCACATCCACACACACCCACACCCACACACACACACACACACACACACACACATCCACATCCACACACACCCACACACATCCACATCCACACACACCCACACACATCCACATCCACACACACCCACACCCACCCACCCACACACACATCCACACCCACACACCCACACACACATCCACATCCACACACACCCACACCCACCCACCCACACACACACACACATCCACACACACACACACACCCACACACACACACACACACATCCACATCCACACACACCCACACCCACCCACCCACACACACGTACACATCCAGACACCCACACAGCCACACCCACCACACCCGCATCCACACAGACACACACACACACCCACCCCCACACACACACACATCCACACACATCCACACACATACACCCACACACACTCGCAGGGCTCACAGGAAATGTAATTTATTCGCCTTAGAGTTCCAGAGTTATTACTGATGATTTTCTGTGTGTGATTTACAGTAAATTATACATGATGACCTGATGATTTTCCAGCCTCTCTTTATCCTTTAAAATTAAACTGGCTGTTTTTTGTTAGAGTGCCTTTAAGACTGATATATGTAAATTAGCTCTTTTCTGACCGGCTGCCTTGTATTGCACCTCATTCAAAAAGCAGTCTGGGCCGAAACGTCCCCTTTCAGCTGAATAGGCAGCTGTATATGAATGTGTACACTATTACTGTACACAGTGGCCTCCATTAAGAAGCGAAGTGCTCAATCTTATTCAGACTGTCATTCTACAAATTTCCACAAGCATTTTGGTTTGATGCCCTCAGAATCTGGACAAGAATACATTTTTCACTTTGTACTAGATGGTATGTTCAGCAGAATAAATAAATATTTCTCTAATATTTAAAATAATCATTTGGAGCCCAAAGCTTAACTTTAATTCGCCATGATAAGCTCACATGCTCCCTTCCATACAAAGTTCTTTTAGAGCCTCAAGGCTGAAGCTTTAGCACTCCATAGATGTTTTAGCACAGATCAGTAGGTTAAGTTAGCTAAGTTAGCCTAATTAGCCTCGTTAACTATATAGCCTTAATCAATAGCTGATGTACGTTTTAACAATAAACATGCTGTGCTCAATGGAAATGTCTGAAAATGGCTGCCAGTTTAAAAAGCATCTCAGATGAAACTAAAAGATCACAGGTTTCAAGAAACAAAGTTCTGTGAAATCTCACATCCTCACATCCTCGTCACACTTCTCACATGAAAAACTGTAAAAACTGACCCTGAACAAACATAGATAGATAGATAGATAGATAGATAGATAGATAGATACATAGATAGAAAAACAGACAGACAGAAAGACAGACAGACACATAGATAGATAGATAGATAGATAGAAAAACAGACAGACAGAAAGACAGACAGACACATAGATAGATAGATAGATAGATAGACAGAAAGACAGACAGACAGAAAGACAGACAGACTGCTATCTGCTACCTCCAGTTCACATATGTAAAGGAAATATATTTCAATCTATTTTTCAAAATATGCATCTAGTAATAAACACATGCATGTATTTCAATATAGTGACATATGTGCACTTAATGGCATATATTTAAATATTCATAAATAGTACAGTTAAAGATATTTAGCATATCACATTTAAGACCTGAGCTAACAGAGCTAACAGAGCTAAGCTCTCCCGTGTTTCATCATTCTCACCTCGGCCTCAGCAGCCACAGCTAAAATGCCAAGTCGCTGTTAAATTTGCTAACTGAGCTAAAACTCCAGTCCTGTCTTCACAACTATTTCACAACTTTCTAGTGTTACTGTGGCTTCATATCCGCCAACACGGCTCTTTCCGTGCGGTGTCTTTCACAGCGTGGAGGCTAAAGCTTTAGCTTTAGCTAGAAAACAGTCATCACAGTCAAGTTAGTGTAGTTAGCCACATCAGCCTGACACAATGCTAAATAGCACTAAACAAAAGCACATTTCTCTGCTGAAAAAGTGGCTTCCATACTGGTCTAAGCTGGTTTATGCTGGTCTGGTGGTGGTTTTGCTGGTCACCCTGTATGGCTGTGCTGGTTGTCCAGCATACCAGTATCCAAAGCACAACATATGCTGGTTTTGCTGGTGACCAGCTGTGCTGATTGGCTTTATAAACACTGTCAGAACAGCCAGATCAGCCACCGACTCATAAAGCTTTCCCTCTGAATGAGCTTTAACTTGAACTACACTCGGTCTGAACTGATCTCCCGTCTGTAACAGACGAATCTGCGTGTTCAGCGTTTCTGATGTTGGTTTGTGGAAAAACTGCTGAATCAAACGTTCCACGTTCTCTGGCTCTTTCGGCCTCAGTTTGCTTTGTCTGCTGGACTTGGTCGCGTTCCTTTCACTGTGATTCGTTTTGTTCTTTTTAAAGAGCAGCTCTGCGTCTTTTTGGGTTTTCCTCTGATTCTCCACCCAGTTATCTTCTCAAAATAACCACACAAGCAGCCAGAATAGAGACCCTCCACCAGAAGACCTCCTGGATCCTGTAGACACATCATGCTGAATCATGCTGTGTTCAGGGGCTCATCGGAAGGTTGTTTATACCAGATTATTAACTAGTAAATAAAACTAAACTCTGTTTTGGAGCTCGTTCACTGATTCACTC
Source organism: Colossoma macropomum (assembly GCF_904425465.1). NCBI lineage: Eukaryota > Metazoa > Chordata > Actinopteri > Characiformes > Serrasalmidae > Colossoma > Colossoma macropomum. The sequence goes on from NW_023494803.1 coordinate 41,160,498, forward strand.
ACAGCTGGAAAAAACATGGAGATCTGGAGAACCTGCATCCTGCTTTTTAGATTTTATAGAAGCACATCAAGTATATGTTTTTTCATATTGACTACAAGTTTAGCGTTTTTCACTCGTGTAAAAGGTGAAAGGTCACGCTATAGACCACGTCTCGTAAACTCATGTGGGATTTTCCAGTTTCTGACGCCGGCTTCCAACACAGCATAACAAAGAGTGGGCTCAGAATGATGAGGTTCCATCTGACATTTTTATTTAAATTTAGTGCTTTTTATTGTTGCTTTGGTTGAGATTTATGAAGACAAATTGCCTTTTTTTAAAATGAATGGTTCCTTCTTGAAAATCGTGTATTAAGTTGCTGTTACGAGGTTCCGAAATGTTCAGCAGTCAGAAATCTTGAGGCAGTGAATTCTTAAGGAAGTGAAATCTTCAATCCTTAATATCTCAGGCAGGCACAGAACGCAGAACACAGACAGAACCCTATTATTCTAAACTCACAATACAGTGAAGGGGGAACTGAACAGTCAGTGCTGAGTTTCCCAAAAGCATCTCAGCACAAAGATGATTTTAAATGGTAAAGTGAGCATCACTGAATAGTCATAACCCCAACACACAGATGTAATTCCAATACTGTAATAACCCCAACACACTCATAACCCCAACATACAATCATAACCCCAACACACTCATAACCCCAACATACAATCATAACCCCAACACACTCATAACCCCAACATACAATCATAACCCCAACACACTCATAACCCCAGCAGTCATAACTTCAACACACTAATGACCTCAAATGTCACACTCATAACCCACTCATACACACACTCATAACCCTAACATAGTCATAAACCCAACAGTCATAACCCCAACACACTCATAACTTCAACACACTCATAACCCCAACACACTCAAAACCCCAACACACTCATAACCCCAACACACTCATAACCCCAACACACTCTTAACTTCAACACACTCATAACGCCAACACACTCATAGCCCCAACACACTCATAACCCCAACACAGTCCTAACTTCAACACACTCATAACCCCAATACACTCATAACCCCAACACACTCCTAACTCCAACACACTCCTAACTCCAACACACTCATAACCCCAACACACTCCTAACTCCAACACACTCATAACCCCAACACACTCATAACTCCAACACACTCCTAACTCCAACACACTCATACCTTCAACACACTCATAACCCCAACACACTCATAACTTCAACACACTCACAACCCCAGCACACTCATAACTTCAACACACTCACAACCCCAGCACACTCATAACCCCAACACAGTCCTAACTCCAACACACTCATAACCCCAACACACTCATAACTTCAACACACTCATAACCCCAACACACTCATAACCCCAACACACTCCTAACTCCAACACACTCCTAAGCCCAACACACTCATAACCCCAACACACTCATAACCCCAACACACTCATAACCCCAACACAGTCCTAACTCCAACACACTCAACTCCAACACACTCATAACTCCAACACACTCATAACTTCAACACACTCATAACCCCAACACACTCATAACTTCAACACACTCACAACCCCAGCACACTCATAACTTCAACACACTCACAACCCCAGCACACTCATAACCCCAACACAGTCCTAACTCCAACACACTCCTAACTCCAACACACTCATAACCCCAACACACTCATAACCCCAACACACTCATAACCCCAGCACACTCATAACTCCAACACACTCATAACTTCAACACACTCCTAACCCCAACACACTCATAACTTCAACACACTCATAACTTCAACACACTCATAACTTCAACACACTCACAATCCCAACACACTCATAACTTCAACACACTCATAACCCCAACACACTCATAACTTCAACACACTCATAACTTCAACACACTCCTAACCCCAACACACTCATAACCCCAACACACTCCTAACTTCAACACACTCATGACCCCAACACACTCATAACCCCAACACACTCATAACTTCAACACACTCATAACCCCAACACACTCATAACCCCAACACACTCATAACTTCAACACACTCATAACCCCAACACACTCATAACCCCAACACACTCATAACCCCAACACACTCTTAACTTCAACACACTCATAACCCCAACACACTCATAACTCCAACACACTCCTAACTCCAACACACTCATAACCCCAGCACACTCATAACCCCAACACACTCATAACCCCAACACAGTCCTAACTCCAACACACTCACAACCCCAGCACACTCATAACTCCAACACACTCATAACTTCAACACACTCCTAAGCCCAACACACTCATAACCCCAACACACTCATAACTTCAACACACTCACAACCCCAACACACTCCTAACTCCAACACATTCATAACTTCAACACACTCATAACCCCAACACACTCATAACCCCAACACACTCCTAACTCCAACACACTCACAACCCCAACACACTCCTAACTCCAACACACTCATAACTCCAACACACTCATAACCCCAACACACTCATAACTTCAACACACTCATAACCCCAACACACTCCTAACCCCAACACACTCCTAACTCCAACACACTCCTAAGCCCAACACACTCATAACCCCAACACACTCATAACCCCAACACAGTCCTAACTCCAACACACTCCTAACTCCAACACACTCATAACTTCAACACACTCATAACCCCAACACACTCATAACTTCAACACACTCACAACCCCAGCACACTCATAACTTCAACACACTCCTAACCCCAACACACTCATAACCCCAACACACTCATAACTTCAACACACTCATAACCCCAACACACTCATAACCCCAACACACTCATAACTTCAACACACTCATAACCCCAACACACTCATAACCCCAACACACTCATAACTTCAACACACTCATAACCCCAGCACACTCATAACCCCAGCACACTCATAACCCCAACACACTCATAACCCCAACACACTCATAACTTCAACACACTCACAACCCCAACACACTCCTCACTCCAACACACTCATAACTTCAACACACTCATAACCCCAACACACTCATAACTTCAACACACTCATAACCCCAACACACTCCTAACTCCAACACACTCACAACCCCAACACACTCCTAACTCCAACACACTCATAACTTCAACACACTCATAACCCCAACACACTCATAATCCCAACACACTCATAACCCCAACACACTCATAACTTCATTACACTCATAACCCCAACACACTCATAACTTCAACACACTCATAACTTCAACACACTCATAACCCCAACACACTCATAACTCCAACACACTCCTAACTCCAACACACTCCTAACCCTAGCACACTCATAACCCCAACACACTCATAACCCCAACACAGTCCCAACTCCAACACACTCACAACCCCAGCACACTCATAACTCCAACACACTCATAACTTCAACACACTCATAACCCCAACACACTCATAACCCCAACACACTCATAACTTCAACACACTCATAACTTCAACACACTCATAACCCCAACACACTCATAACCCCAACACACTCATAACTTCAATACACTCATAACCCCAACACACTCATAACCCCAACACACTCATAACTTCAACACACTCACAACCCCAGCACACTCATAACCCCAACACACTCATAACTTCAACACACTCACAACCCCAACACACTCATAACCCCAACACACTCATAACTTCAACACACTCACAACCCCAGCACACTCATAACTTCAACACACTCACAACCCCAGCACACTCATAACCCCAACACACTCATAACTTCAACACACTCATAACCCCAACACACTCATAATCCAACACCTCTACCCCAACACACTCATAACTTCATTACACTCATAACCCCAACACACTCATAACCCCAACACACTCATAACCCCAACACACTCCTAACTTCAACACACTCATAACTTCAACACACTCATAACCCCAACACACTCATAACTTCAACACACTCATAACCTCAACACACTCATAACCTCAACACACTCATAACTTCAACACACTCATAACCCCAACACACTCATAACTTCAACACACTCATAACTCCAACACACTCATAACCCCAACACACTCATAACCCCAACACACTCATAACCCCAACACACTCATAACTTCAACACTCATAACCCCAACACACTCATAACCCCAACACACTCATAACTTCAACACTCATAACCCCAACACACTCATAACTTCAACACTCATAACCCCAACGCACTCATAACCCCAACGCACTCATAACTTCAATGCACTCATAACCCCAACGCACTCATAACCCCAACACATTTATAACCCCAACACACTCATAACCCCAACACACTCATAACTTCAACACACTCATAACCCCAACACACTCATAACCCCAACACACTCATAACTTCAACACTCATAACCCCAACACACTCATAACCCCAACACACTCATAACTTCACACACTCATAACCCCAACACACTCATAACCTCAACACACTCATAACTTCAAAACACTCATAACCCCAACACACTCATAACTTCAACACACTCATAACCCCAACACACTCATAACTTCAACACACTCATAACTTCAACACACTCATAACCCCAACACACTCATAACTTCAACACACTCATAACCTCAACACACTCATAACTTCAACACACTCATAACCCTAACACACTCATAACTTCAACACACTCATAACCCCAGCACACTCATAACTTCAACACACTCATAACCTCAACACACTCATAACTTCAAAACACTCATAACCCCAACACACTCATAACTTCAACACACTCATAACTTCAACACACTCATAACCCCAGCACACTCATAACTTTAACACACTCATAACTTCAAATCACTCACAACCCCAACACACTCATAACTTCAACACACTCATAACCTCAACACACTCATAACTTCAAAACACTCATAACCCCAACACACTCATAACTTCAACACACTCATAACCCCAGCACACTCATAACCCCAACACACTCATAACTTCAACACACTCATAACCTCAACACACTCATAACTTCAAAACACTCATAACCCCAACACACTCATAACTTCAACACACTCATACCTTCAACACACTCATAACTTCAACACACTCATAACCCCAGCACACTCATAACTTAAACACACTCATAACTTCAACACACTCATAACTCCAACACACTCATAACTTCAAAACACTCATAACCCCAACACACTCATAACTTCAACACACTCATAACCCCAACACACTCATAACCCCAACACACTCATAACTTCAATACACTCATAACCCCAACACACTCATAACTTCAATACACTCATAACCCCAACACACTCATAACTTCAACACACTCATAACCTCAACACACTCATAACCTCAACACACTCATAACTTCAACACACTCATAACCTCAACACACTCATAACTTCAAAACACTCATAACCCCAACACACTCATAACTTCAACACACTCATAACCCCAACACACTCATAACTTCAATACACTCATAACCCCAACACACTCATAACTTCAATACACTCATAACCCCAACACACTCATAACTTCAACACACTCATAACCTCAACACACTCATAACTTCAACACACTCAACCCCAACACACTCATAACTTCAACACACTCATAACCTCAACACACTCATAACCCCAACACACTCATAACCTCAACACACTCATAACCCCAACACACTCATAACTTCAACACACTTCAACTTTCTGTCTGTCATGCTCGTAACTGTAAAACAGTCATATCTGCGACAGTCACTGCTTTCTCTCTCCTTAAAACAGCCTCGTCATAAACTGCCAGTCTGAGCGTTGAAATGAGGTAAAAGCCTAAAACGCCTGGTTTAGACCCAGAACTCCGCAGCAGCGCTGAACACACCTGTACAGGTGAATCAGCCGCAGGTACAATAAAGACTGACGGAAATGAACGGATAAAAACACTGCTGAGAGACTCAGAGCCGGACAGGCTGATCTGACTGACCCCGAACACAAACACTTAAATGTACAGCTAATAAAATCTCAGCGGTGCGCGCGCATCGGTACATACCATTCTGCAGCGGGATTATAATCTGCACTGAGGCGCGCGCTGCTGCACGGAGCAAGACCTGGATCTACAGAGCCGCGCGCTACAGTATGTATGTGTGTGTGTGTGTGCATGTTTGTGAGCAGGTATTCAGCCCCTCATGGGGACCCAGGATGCTGAAAACATTAACACTGACGTTGTGGGCACATTTGGCCGCTTTTAAAGTTTTACTGTTATAATAATAATAATAATATTATTATTATTATTATTATTATTATTATTATTATGACAGAGAGAAAGGCTTTTGTTTGGTGAAGTTACACTTAAACACTCATCTAGTCGAAGCTGGAGCTGAAGGTTCTTATTGGAATTTGGGAAGAAGCCAAAAGCTCCGTTCAGTTACAGAAGCGCGTGCAGAACCCCCACAAAGACAGCAATACAAACAGTCCTGTGTGTGCGCCCTAGCGTGTGTTCCTCCGCGCCGTTTCACACTCTTCCGTGCTGTAGCTCCGCCCACTCAGCACCTTTACAGGAGGCCTGTAAATACACCTGTATTAAATATCACTGAAACATTTCAGCTGCTTTGAAGTTAAAAATTAAGTAACCGGGTTAACTTGTGTTATTAAATTAACATAAACATAATTTATGTTTTACATTTACAAACTTAATGTTACAACCTCAATGAACTTTGATGGTTTTGTAATTTTTAAAGTTTAAAAGCTGCATTTTTTTTTTACAATGTATAAAACAGAACTGCAGGATCATCAAACAGTGGAGAAACAATAGATTATATAAGAGTTTACAGCACATTACACATCTTAAAGGGCAACGATATTAATTTATTTATGGAGCACATTTCATACATTAAAGAGCTTCAAAGGAAGGAAGGAAAGTAACAGCACAACAGAAAAAACAGAAAACATCCAGCTGAAAACCCATAGAAACCATTAAGTGTTTCTGTTGGTTCCTGATGGTTTTCTAATGTGTTTTGTCTTTTTTAATGGGTTGATATCACAGTATAAAGGATCCTAATGGTTTAACAGGTGACCAGTGGCTGATTCTAAATGCATCTGATGGTTTCCTACTGGGATCTAAAGGTGTTCTACAGGAATCTAGTGGTCTCTATTGGAAACCATTAAGCGAATTCCCATTGGAAAGCAAAACCATTAGATTTGAATCCTGATGCTTTTTAATGGTCCTTTTTCAGCAGGACAGAGAAGATAAAATCATTAAAAAAGGTAGAAAACATTATTATTATTATTATTATTATTATTTTCAAAGCTATTGATTATTATTGGACCGTCGGACCCTGTAATCACTCCTCTGTTAGACTGTTCATTAGGGAAGTTGATTTCATGCGATCTGTTTATGTTTATTGTTTATTAATGATGTTATTCTAACGCTCTGTTTCTCAGTGCGGCACTAGTCCTCGGCGGAAGGTTACTCTCCTGGACGTCCAGTGTGCCGAGGCTGCGAGTGTTCGGCAATAAACTGAGAAGCTGATTGGTCGTCGCGCAGCCGCAGCTCCGCCTCTGTTGTATCCCAGTCTCTGATTGGCCGCGCGAGGCCTGCAATGCGTCAACCAGCGGCGCGCGTTTTGATCTCAAATAAACCAAACACCATAAAACTAAACAAAAATAAAATGAACACTTTTAACTAAACAGAAAATAAACATCATAAACTAAACAAAAAGAAATGAACCAGCATAAATTAAACACCATAAAACTAAACATAAAGTAAATCAAACACCACTTAACTGAACATAAATTAAACACTATTGACTAAACATAAAATACATTAAACACAATTAACTACTCTATAAACTAAACTAAATAAATTAAACACCATTAAACGAAACAGACACATGAATTAAACACTATTAACTAAACATAAAATAGATCACCATCAACTAAACAGAAACATAAATGAAACACCACAAAAATTAAACATCAAATAAATGAAACACCATTAATTAAATAAAAAAATAAACACCATTAAACTAAACATAAAATAGACACTATAAACTAAACATAAAATAAATAAAACCACATAAACTAAATAAAAAATAAACACCATTAAACAAAACATCAAATAAATGAATCACCATTAATTAAATATAAAAAAACACCATTAAACTGAACATAAAATAAATAAAACAACATAAACTAAATAGAAAAATACATTAAACACAATTAACTACACTATAAACTAAAATAAATTAAACACCATAAACAGAGAAATAAAGCTGAAGAATAAACATCTGGTTAGTGTTTGGGACACCTCGGGCAAATAAATATAATAATAAAAATAAATATAATAATAATAATAATAATAATAATAATAATAATAATAATTATAATAATGATGATGCCGAAGCTCTTCTGTATAAATTTAAACGCTATTTTATGTCTTTATTTTGCCTCGATTCGCCGTGCCGTTCTCAGTGACGTCATCACTAAGCGCCAGTGTGTTTATGGCTGGTTTAGCTGTAGCTCGTAAACTCGTTAGTTTAGCCGCACTATGGCTTTGTTTCCAGCTTTCTCGGGAATCTCGGACTCGGACCGCGGCCGGAGGAAAGGTGGGCTTAACGGGTTCAGACCGAGAGACGCTGCGGGGGTTAAAGCCGCTCGTTTACACTAAAAGCTTTTAAAAACAGCTGCAGAGCTGCAGACCGGTCGGACTCGCATCACCCAGATTAGCTGCTCAAATAAACACTAAATTACAGTCACAGTAAATATCAGATTACAGCGGACATCTGATTACAGTTTACATCAGATTACACATCAGTGTCGGATAACCAGGGTTCAGAGGTTCAGCTCAGCTTCTGCGCGCTTTTACTGGGGTTTTAAGCTTTAATTAAAGCCGAGCTGAAGCTGTTCCTGTTGGAAATTGTGTAATAATCGTGTAATAAAAAGACTTTTATAGTTCACACCTTTTACACTCTGCCTGTAGAGTAACGATCCTACTGGGCACAGATAAACAGGTAAATAAACGGTAAATGCTAAGCAGATGAATAAACAGATCAATATTAAACAGATAAATGAACAGAAAGGGGTAAAAGCTGCGGACTGACGCTCCCCTTGCAGAAAATCTGTGTATATTTCAGATGTGAAGAGTGTAAAAAACACACCTGTTTATATGTTGTTTAGGTGTGTTTAATGTGAGTTTTCAGTTATTGCCTGTTTATGACAGGATATGTCAACTAAATAAATGCAGAATCAAACACTACAGGCTGTTATATGCTGTTGGATATATTGCGATTGATTGTATTGAGATTTTCACTATATTATTATTTTATTTCTAAATGTATCAGACTAGTTAGCTGATTTTAAGAACGTCCACATTGCAGGGAAAGTGTTGCTGCTTCCATCAGATCTCTGAGTGGTTTGTAGTGCAGCAGAGTGGAGGGAGCTTCTCTGCTTCATCTCTGGTAAAGTGGACTTTCTGCAGGGCTCTTTTCTCCTCCTGCTGCTCAGCTGACGTGTTTTTGGAGAGTTTGAGCTTGTAGTGGGGTTCCTCTGGGTTCCTCTACATTCCTCTGGGTTCATCTATGTTTCTCTACATTTCTTTAGGTTCATCTGGGTTCCTCAGCGCTCCTCTGGATGAGGAGTCCAGCGCTGTAGAGCTGAAGGTGAACTGATTGTTATTGACCGTGTTCCTCTCCTTTGTGTCCTGTCAGATCTGGAATGGCTGAGTAATCGGAGTTTCCGCTCTGATGTGGCTCTGAATCTCCACCAGCGCTCCGCCGACAGAGAGACGCTCAGCTCCAGCCCTGCAAGGTGATCTGATAACATAAACCCCTGCAGCTCCAGCAGGACTTTAGATTTTTTCACAGGTAGACTCAGCTCACCAGAACATGGGGTCACCAAACATCTCAGAATGTTTTTAATAAATAATCATGTTTTCTGTTTAGACTAAACCTGAAAGACTCTTTGATGAACATGAAGCTGAGTGTTGAGTGTTAAACTAGGGATAATATAGATGAGAAACTAAACCTTTACAGAGACTTTTAACTGCATTCAGTTTCAGAACAAGGCAGGGTTCCCCAGGCAGTGGACATCAGGACCTCACTGTATCTATAAATAAATAAATAAACAAACAAATGATTATTAATAATTATAATATTATTGCCATTCCCATTCTGTTTCTGCTTGTTTAAAGGGAAATTCAAATTTGATTTTTCATGAATCCCCCCATAATCCAGCGAGTGAGGTGTAATCAGAGTGGTTCAGAGTGGTTTGGTGTGAAATGGTTCAGATGTCTTTACAGTGGTGGTGATAGGAACCAGGGGTCGCAAATATAGAGTGAGTAAGTAAGTAAAGTTTATTTATATAGCGCTTTTTACAACAGGTGTTGTCACAAAGCAGCTTTACAAGGAAATCAGCATTACAGAAAGAAATCCGGGTCCGAGCCCCCATGAGCGTCGCCAGTGGCGACAGTGGCAAGGAAAAACTCCCTAAGAAACAGGAAGAAACCTTGAGAGGAACCAAGACTCAGAAGGGGAACCCATCCTCCTCTGGTCGACACCGGATAGTAAACAGTGTTAGTACAAAAACAGGGAAAACAGGTGGAGCAAATGATTAATTTGATTAGTTCATGCAGCAGCGGCAGCAGCATCGGTAGGGTCAGGTTGTGAGGGTGAGGTTTGCACAGCGTTGTACAGCATGGAGTTTGATGGTGGTCAAGCCGGTCCAGAAGGCTGGCGAGCAGTGGCACCCGATCAAGGCAGAAGAGGCAGCAGCATCAGACGCACAGGATGGGCAGCTGTTCAACTCGGCAAAGGAAAGAAAGAAAGGAAACACACAGAGAGTCAGTTCTGTAATGAGTGACTGATCACAGATTACAGTGCTAGCAGAGCAGCAGAGACTCTGGCCGGTATAGAACCGACAGGGAAAACTAATCACCAAAGTCTCGACTATACAAGTAAGTTTTTAGCCTAGGCTTAAACACTGAGGCTGAGTCTGAGTCCCGAACATTAACAGGAAGATTATTCCAAAGCCGGGGGGCTCTGTATGAGGAAGCTCTCCCCCCTGACGTAACTTTATTAATTCTAGGAACTAATAGTGAGCAGCACCTTGTGATCTAAGTAGGCGTGATGGTTCATAGTGGGAGAGAAGTTCACTCAGGTACTGAGGGGCGAGTCCGTTTAGTGCTTTATAAGTCAGTAAGAGAATTTTATAATCAATGTGAAATTTAACTGGTAACCAGTGTAAGGCTGATAAAACTGGGCTGATATGGTCAAACTTTCTGGTTCTAGTAAGGACTCTGGCTGCAGCGTTCTGGACCAACTGAAGCTTGTTAAGGCTTTTGCTGGGACATCCAGCCAGCAGGGCATTACAGTAATCCAGCCTTGAAGTAATAAATGTATGAACTAACTTTTCTGCATCCTGTAGAGAGAATGCATTTCTCAATTTAGCAATATTGCGGAGATGCAGGACGGCTGTTCTAGTAATATTAGTTATGTGTGCGTCGAAGGACAGATCAGGGTCTATAATGACACCAAGGCTTTTTACAGATGAGCTTGATGCAACTGAGAAATTGTTAAGTTTAAGTGTTAAATTAGACAGTTTGTTTCTGGCTGCTTTTGGACCAAGAAGCAGAACCTCTGTTTTATCTGAGTTTAGAAGGAGAAAGTTACTCCACATCCAGTCCTTTATGTCTTTTATACAGTCTTCAATCTTGCTAAGTTTAATTTTATCATCCAGGTCGCTTGCTAAGTATAACTGAGTGTCATCAGCATAGCAGTGGAAATTTATGCCGTGTTTACTGATAATGGTGCCCAGTGGTAGCATATATAATGTGAATAATACAGGTCCTAAAACAGAGCCTTGTGGAACACCATACTTTACTTTTTATTTACATACTAGACATTTTATTTACTATCCAGAACGACCAGTGAACCTACACGAGTCTTCTGAGTTTATATGGAATGTTGATGATGGAAAATAGTGGAAAATCTGAAATAATAAGTTTTCTTTGGGGACTATTTTGCCTCACAGCACCCTGCATGTATCCCTCCACCATGAATGGAGTTTAAGTTCTCTAAACTATCATAAAACAGTGTCTCAGTCATCAGGCAGTGAATTCATAACCATTTCATGTAGGAACTTTCTGTGAGGGAGCGTTTAGAGGTGGACGTCTGGTTCCTATCACCACCACTGTGAACAGTTCTGACTCGGTAAGTTTATCTAGAACAGAGCGTTTCACACCAAACCACTCTGAACCACTCTGAACCACTCTGAACCACCCCAAACCACCCTGAACGACTCTGTTTACATCTTAAACACTTAATTATGTTTGTTTAATGTCGTTCTAGTCTGCAGAAACCGGAAGAGGAGGTTGATTATGACGTGAAATCGAAAAAGAAAAAGAAGAAAGAGAAGAAGAAGAGGAAGAAGGAGAAGAAGCGTAGCAGAGGTGGTTCGGAGAGCGGCTCAGACTCTGACACGGTTTATCCGAGTGACCTGCTGAAGAAGAAAGAAGAGATCACAGAGAGGTCAGAGAAACACTGGACACTCGTCTGTGAAGTGGCTGCAGTGCTGTAGGGTTTGTGACTGATTCACTCAGGATTCTGTATAATTACGTTACACATGTTCATCCTTATTCATCAGAGTTGTGTACAGGAGCATCTGATCATAAAATGAGCGCAGGCAGATTTCAGCCGCTGTTATTGATCAGGTTCATCTTTGGTGTGTCTATACAATCAAACTCACGTCTGACAGGAGAGCATACAATTTAACATAATAGTTCAACAGCCTTAAAATAACTGCAAATAAATAATTAAACTTGCTATTAACCTTCAATGATTTTAACACTAACAGTAAAAAATAGAAAATAAGAGTCATAATCCTAATAACTGCAGGCACACTGGTCCCTCTCACTCATTTATAAGGCGTCTCATCAGCTGAATCCAGTGAGATTTAAACAGGGAATGCAGTTCATTAAAATTCCACTAAAATAGTGAATAATAGAGCTACTCTCCTCGTTTACTTCTGCGTTGCTTAGTTTAATTAACTCTTCGTTTACCATTTCAGATTAAAAGTTAAACAGAATTGTTTCCTCGTTGATTTTCAAATACTTTGCATTAACAAAAAGTTTACTGATAATGGTGCCCAGTGGTAGCATATATAATGTGAATAATACAGGTCCTAAAACAGAGCCTTGTGGAACACCATACTTTACTTTTTATTTACATACTAGACATTTTATTTACTATCCAGAACCACCAGTGAACCTACACGAGTCTTCTGAGTTTATATGGAATGTTGATGATGGAAAATAGGCAGTTTTGCTCACTGACTGACTGACTGATGGACAATTTTGTTGAAACGCGTGTCCAGCTAGCCCTCAGTAGGTGGCGGTAACGCACCCTAAATTAACCTGCCAGCCGCCATTCGTCCAAAAGAAGGAGACTCAGGCATCAGCTCTTCCTGCTTGGGCTGAGGCTGTTGCGTTGTGAGAGTATGGGACCCTGCTGTCGCGTTGTGAGAGTGTGGCTCCCTGCTGTCGCATGGTGAGAGTGTGGCTCCCTGCTGTCGCGTGGTGAGAGTGTGGCTCCCTGCTGTCGCGTGGTGAGAGTGTGGCTCCCTGCTGTCGCGTTGTGAGAGTGTGGGTCCCTGCTGTCGCGTTGTGAGAGTGTGGGTCCCTGCTGTCGCGTTGTGAGAGTGTGGGTCCCTGCTTTTGCTTGGTGAGAGTGTGGGTCCCGGCTGTCGCGTGGTGAGAGTGTGGGTCCCTGCTGTCGCGTGGTGAGAGTGTGGGTCCCTGCTGTCGCGTGGTGAGAGTGTGGCTCCCTGCTTGAAATATTATGCTGTGGGTTGCTGACAGGAAGTTTAGTGTGAGCTGAGGGAGTCTCAGTGGCTCCTCGTCATCTTTTCGGCGTGTTCGATGTTCGGTTGAGCGGGTTCCACCAGCATTAGCCGAGAGCGAGTGTAACCGACAGTGACCGCAGAGCTGCAGAGTTTATCACTGGGGACGTTGGGGGTGTTCGTTCTTCTAATGTTTGTATTTGTAACCCAAAGTGTTTGAAAATCAACAAGGAAACAGTTTCTTTTTAACCTTTTATCTAAAACGGCGCAGAAGGAGTTGAGTAAACTAAGCGGTGCAGAAGCAAACAGTAGCTCCATTATTCAGGGTTTTAACTGCACTTTCTCTCACTGGATTCAGCTGGTGAGGTGGTGAGATACCATGTAAATGATGGCTCTGTAAGATGGTCCAGATGGGTTTGGGGTTTAAAATGTAGCACAGCTGTAAAGTAATGAGAAATGTGAGATCACTTTTCCCTGGAAGAATAACTAAGATGATCCCGTTACAGTTTGACAGAAACCGTGATCTGTAATGGAATATTTGTGAGTGGTCAGTGATGGTCAGCTCCTTATTTTGGAGAATAACCGTAGTTGTGTGTTCTTCAGATGGTGTGTCTGGCTAAAAACTCTGAAAGGCTGATTGTGGGGTGTGTTTGTATGTTGCTGCACTCAGAGTGTAAAACACACACACACACACACAGCTACAGGCTTTATTACAGTAATACTGAACCTACAGAGAGCTTTAAATTTTGTGTTTGGTGGATTCGTCCTGCAGGGTGGAGTGTGTGTCTGAGGGGAAGTTTGTGTGGCTGGACGACCTTCAGACCCCGACTGACCAGCCCTTCTGCATCGACAGGAGAGCGGACCCTGCCAACTGGGAGTACAGATCTCTCTACAGGGGAGATATAGCCAGGTACACACACTCTCTCACACACACACACACACACTCTCACACACACACACTCACACACTCACACACACACACACACTCTCACACACTCTCACACACACTCACACTCTCACACACTCTCACACACACTCACACACACTCACACACTCTCTCACACACACACTCTCTCACACACACACACTCACACACTCTCACACACACACACACTCACACTCTCACACACACACACACTCACACTCTCACACACACACTCACACACACTCTCACACACTCACACACACACACACACACTCTCACACACACTCACACACTCACACACACTCACACACACTCTCACACACACACTCACACACACTCCCACACACTTCACACAACTCACACTCTCTCACACACACACTCTCTCACACTCTCACACACACACTCACACACACTCTCACACACACTCTCACACACTCACACACACTCTCACACACACACTCACACACACTCTCACACACACACTCACACACACTCACACACACTCTCACACACACACACTCACACACACTCTCACACACACTCTCACACACTCACACTCTCTCACACACACACTCTCTCACACTCTCACACACACACACACACACACACACAAGCTCTGAAAGCTTTAAACAGAGATCTGCTGATGAGGTGAATCTACTGGAGATGCACAGTGACATTGGAATCATATCAGTATCAGCTGATGTTTAGATTTGGCTGATATTTCAAACTGACATTTGCTGATTATTTTTACATGAACAATACGATAAAATATGCTTTTATGAAGTATGTATTATGTTTAGGTGGTGCTTCATTACTGCACTAAAATATCTGCATTTCATTCTTTCTACTGCGTGTGTGACTCTACACAGGTAAATGATATGTGTCTGTAATGCTGGTCCAGATTTAGTCCTGATTTCTCTGTTTTATAGATGTTTGTGTATCAGGTTGACCAGTTTTCGTATCAGTGCATCGGCAGAGTTTATCCTGTTTAAACACACAGACGCTAAAAATGTAAAGTTAAATCTCTTTTTCTCTCCTTCCTGTTTCTGTCTCTCTTAGTCGTTGTTGTTTTTGGATGATTTCTGATGATTTTTCTCTCCGTGTCGTCCTCAGGTACAGGCGGAAGGGCAGTTCTGCTCTGGGATTGGACAGCCGGACTCAGGCTGTGTGCTGGGATGACTCGGTCCAGGATAAAAAGCGAGTTGACAGAAAACCAGAGCGATATTTCCACCCCTCCGTCCAGCAGTTGCTCCGCTCTGACACACTAGCTGTATTCCCCGATGCCCGTCCCACTGTCCCTGCTGACCCCGCCTCTTTCCTGCCCCTGCCCCCCTGCCCGGAGCTGCAGGCTGCCTCCCCTCAGCCGGCCGTTAGCTGTGTGGATCCTCTGGGCGTCTATGACGGCAGCACCGCTCTGTATCTAGAGGGCAGAGGTCAGCCAGAGCCGAGGGCCGAGGCGCAGCAGCAGACGGGAGCGAACGGTGCCGCCCTGCTGACTGTCCGCGTGGAGGAGTTCAACAGGAAACTGCGTGAGAACCCCACAGACACTGACCTGTGGATGGACTTCATACGCTTCCAGGTAAACATTAACATCATGCTGACCTCAGTGAGAACACTGGGGCGCAACTTTGGGCAAATTCTTTCACCTGGTAACGAACCGTTAACGAGGAACGCAGTGAACTCTGTTTACATTTACCACATTATTATTAGCACAAGTTAACCAGCAGGTTGTCACTGTTGGAGCAAAACTTTGTATCTCAGTTTTTGTTGTTTTTCATTTTATCATGATTTAAAAACGTCGTCCTTTATGTTGTGTAAAAATTTATGATGAACAGACAAACAGAGATCATCCAGAATGACTTAGAATAAAATCTTGTTGCATTGACCTCCATTGATGTGAAGTGATGGTAAGGTTTCGCTCTGACAGTGATGGTTATCTGTTCTGAAATAGTTCAGATTTCTTCACAGTGGTGGTGATAGGAACCAGACGTCCCCCTCTAAAAGCTCCCTCACAGAAAGTTCCTACATGAAATGGTTATGAATTCACTGCCTGATGACTGAGACACTGTTTTATGATAGTTTAGAGAACTTAAACTCCATTCATGGTGGAGGGATACATGCAGGGCGCTGTGAGGCAAAATAGTCCCCAAAGAAAACTTATTATTTCAGATTTTCCACTATTTTCCATCATCAACATTCCATATAAACTCAGAAGACTCGTGTAGGTTCACTGGTGGTTCTGGATAGTAAATAAAATGTCTATATTTGTGTTGTAGCCATGGCGACCCCTGGTTCCTATCAGCACCAACAATTGAATTATGCAGAACTCTTGAAAAAAGGCTGGAATTCTACTGAAAATAATCTCTAATCGTACTGATTATGTAGTTTTTGACACTGTGTCACAGTGTTACTATAAACATGGACTGAAAATTCGGAGATTGTTATTTTCTGCTGTAACACACCTGATTCAGCTCGCCAGGTAAAAATCTGAGTTAGGTTTGGTAAAACTTGTTGAGATGGAGTCACTGCTCTGTTTTTTCTTCGTTTGTGTGTTCAGGATACTCTGTGCGGTGCGTCCGGTGTGTTTTCCGGTCCGGAGGGAGACGCCGAGTCCCGCAGGCTGTCTGTCCGAGCTCTGCTGGAGAGGAAAGTGTCCATCGTGGAGCGAGCGCTGGACAGTAACCCGGGCAGTGTGGAGCTGAAGCTGGAGCGACTGCGGCTCTGCGGGGAACTATGGGAACCTTCGGCTCTGCTGAAGGAGTGGAAGAAGCTGGTGTTCATCCATCCCAACAGTGCCTCCCTGTGGAGCAGCTACCTGCTCTTCACTCAGAGCCAGTTCAGCACCTTCTCCGTCTCCAAGGTGATCGCCGTGTACGGGAAGTGTCTGAGCACGCTCAGTGCGGTGCAGGACAGCAGCATGGTGTCACACCCCCCCCTCGCGGGGACAGAGGAGGACATGCTGGGTACGTTTAACAGCACATTACACTGTATCTTAAACATAATCAGTGCTACTACAGTTCCATACTTTTACTGATATTTCTAGACATTTTTGCATGTTTCGAATATTGATGTGTAATAAAATCTTTTTATTTTGCAAGTAGTTTTTCAAACATAATTTCTTTAAACTTGTGAAATTATCTGCCAGTGGAATACGATCATTTCACTAGTTTATCTGTGTTATATTGCTGTGCTGATGTTTTGAACACAGACTGTTCAGAGATGGAACTGCTTTATGAAATTAGTCTAATATTAAAGTGCTTTGACACCATATATACACTTTAGGGCAAAGTATGTGGACACCCCTCCTAATTACTGAGTTGAGGTGTTTCAGCTACACCCATTGCTAGCAGGGGTATGAAATCAAACACACAGCCTTTCAGTCTCCATAGATAAACACTGGCAATAGAGGGTTGCACTGAAGAGCTCAGTGACTTTAAACATGGCTCTGTCATAGGATGTTTCCTTCGCCACAAGCCAGTCTGTGGAATTTCTGCCTTGCTAGATCTGCTCCTGACAACTGTAAGTGCTACTATTGTGAAATAGAAGCGTCTAGGAGCAACAACAGCTCAGCCACGAAGCGGTAGACCACGCAAACTCACAGAGTGGGGGCGCCAAGTGCTGAAACATGTAGCACGTAAAAATTGTCTTACATCGCTCACTATAAAGTTCCGTAGTGCCTCTGGAAGCAACATCAGCACAAGAACTGAGCTTCAGGATCTTCATGAAATGGGTCTCCACAGCCAAATAGCTGCACACAGGCCTAAGATCACTATGCGCAGTGCCAAGTGTCGGCTGGAGTGGTGTAAAGCACCGCCACTGGACTCTGGAGCAGTGGAACCGTGTTCTCTGGAGTGATGAATCAGCTTCTCTACCTTCCAGTCTGATGATGAATCTGGGTTTGGTGGATGTCAGGAGAACGTTACCTACTGGAATGCAGAGCCAACAGTAGAGTTTGGTGGAGGAGGGATGATGGGCGGGGCTGTTTTTCAGGGTTTGGGCTCCTCAGTTCCAGTGAAGGGTGATGTTGATGCTGCAGCACAAAGACATTTTACACAGTTATCTGCTTCCAGCTTTGTGTCAGCAGTTTGGGGAAGAGCCTTTCCTGTTCCAGGATGACTGAGCCCCTGAGCACAAAGCAGCTCCATAAAGACATGGAGTGACCAGTTTGGTGTGGAGGAACTCCAGTGGCCCTCACAGAGCCCTGACCTCAACCCCACTGAACACCTTTGGGATGAACTAGAACAGATATTGTGAGTCAGGCCCTCTTGCCCAACATCAGTGTCTGACCTCATAAATGCTATTTTGACTGAATGGACATAAATTCCCACAGACTCTCCAACACCTTGTAGAAGCTTCCCAGAAGAGTGGAAGCTGTCAGAGCTGCAAAGGGGGACCAACTCCATAATAATGAACATGGGACGTCCAACAAGCTCATATAGACACAGTGCAAAATAACGGAAATTTAGAATTAATTTTGCTGCTTTTTATTTCCCTTCTTCTTCACTGTGGTGCTGTTTGTGTTTTCTGTAGAAATCTTCCTGCTGCAGTGTCACTTCCTGCGGCAGGCCGGTCACTCTGAGAAAGCGGTCAGTCTGTTTCAGGCCCTGCTGGACTTCACCTTCCACAAACCGGACAGTGTAAAACACCTCAGCACCAGACAGCAGGTACACACACCACACCTACACAACACAGTGTAGCATGTAATAAGTAGTGTGTGATGTCAGAATGTAACTGTTAAACCATTTAAGGTGGAATGGATAATTCTGATAAGAAGCTGAACGGGAAGCCACCGTCAGTCTCGAGTCTCAGACCATGTGGAGATAATTCAGTAATCTGTAGTAGAATTGATCTCGTGGTTTGACTGAGTGCTGTCGATGTGCAGGTGGAGTTCTTCGAGCCATTCTGGGACAGTGGTGAGCCGTGGGTGGGGGAGAGGGGGGCTCGGGGCTGGAGGGCCTGGATGCTGCAGCAGGAGAGAGGAGGCTGGGTTATACCACCTGAACCAGGTACGGACACACGCGCACATACAAACATGGACAATATGGCAAAAATATTATATCACGGCACTTAAAGACACGATATGCATTATGATACTGAGTTTACCTGAGATTCAATAAGTTGGAACACACAAAATAGAACCTGTAGTGCCACATATAAAATATAATAACAATAACAATAGAAAAAATAATATAATAATAATAATAATAATGATAATCCTACATCTGCCATGATTTTATGCAATACATGCAATGAAACATGCGGTTCTTTAAGTACTGACAACATCCACAGGATGCTCAGAAAAGCATATTGTGACATAATTCATGATAACAATAAAATATTGTCATTTTGTCCAGCCTTATATAAAATAACACTTAAAAACCTTTGAGCTCTTAGTTTTAACCTCCTTTTTGTTTATTGTTGCTTTTATGTACTTTGTACTTCCTTCTAATTGTCAGTTTTATGCACTTTGTGTCTTTTTAGCAGTTTATTTTTTATTACTTTTTACTGTCTTTTGATATTCCTTTTTGCATTTATTTATGTAAAGCATGTTGAATTGTCTTTGTGGATGAAATGTGCTATAGATAAACTTGTCTTGCTTTACAATACTAAAATTGTAATATTAATATTCTGTAATATTGTAATATTAATATCCCACATGCAAAATATATTTCATCATATAAGCACCCTTATCTCCCATAAGTACTTTATATAAGTATCTATATGTAAAATATTCCACATGCATATTAGATATATATGTATGGAGGTATATGCAATGCTGTTCTATGTGTATGTACATACCTATATGTAAAAAGATATGTAGGAAGACTAAACCCGAGCGTAACATTAACCCTAAGGAACCTCAGGAACCAGGTTTTGCTCTTTCCTGCTCTTGTTTTTCTCTGGATTGTGCTGATCTCTGATCTGCTGCCTTTCCACAGAGGAGGAGGATGAGGAAGATCAGGATGAGTGTGAGATCAGAGATAAAACCCAGCCAAAGTGGAAGATCTGGCTGGAAGTGGAAGCTTCCCGTGAAGCAAACCACTGGTTGCCATGGAGACCAGACAAAACCAAGGGCCAATCAGAAGAGGACTGTGAGGATCCAGACAGACAGGTATCATGGGACCCTTAAAGCCATAGTTCACCAAAGTCAAATCCAGGGTGGGGGGTGCTGAACTGAGGTGCTGATCTACGCCTTTAACATTGTCCTGTACCTGTGCAGGTGTTATTTGATGACATTGGCCCCTCCCTAATCCGGGTAGAGTCGGCAGACCTGAAGCTTCGCCTCCTTCTCTCCTTTCTGCGTTTCCTGGGCCTGCCGGACCCCTCGGCCCCTCCCCCCTGCAGTCTGCTGCTGGATGACCCTGCCCTGCTGGACCTCAGCCCTGACCCTGAGCGACCTCTGACCTCTTACTACCTCCCACTGACTGGGGTCAGCGCTGTGGGTCACATGACATACCTGAGTGACTGCAGGAAAAAGGCGGGGCTGTGTAAGGCAGGCGAGGAGTTTGTGAAGAACGTCCTAGAACAGATGCTGCCGCTGTTTCCACCGCAGGACAGAACAGCGCTGAGTCTCTGCTGGATTCAGTATGAGAAACTGAAGGTCAGAGACCTGAATAGAGCACTGAAGACAATATACTGACAATACTCCCCTCAGTATATGCACTACACCCCCCTGAGTATATTCACTACACTTCCCTCAGTATATGCACTACACCCCCCTCAGTATATTCACTACACTTCCCTCAGTATATGCACTACACCCCCCTCAGTATATTCACTACACTTCCCTCAGTATATGCACTACACCCCCCCTCAGTATATTCACTACACCCCCCTCAGTATATTCACTACACCCCCCTCAGTATATGCACTACACCCCCCTCAGTATATTCACTACACTTCCCTCAGTATATGCACTACACCCCCCTCAGTATGTTCACTACACCCCCCTCAGTATATTCACTACACCCCCCTCAGTATATTCACTACACTTCCCTCAGTATATGCACTACACCCCCCTCAGTATATTCACTACACCCCCCTCAGTATATTCACTACAGTCCCTCAGTATATTCACTACACCCCCCTCAGTATATTCACTACACTTCCCTCAGTATATGCACTACACCCCCCTCAGTATATTCACTACACCCCCCTCAGTATATTCACTACACCCCCCTCAGTATATGCACTACACTCCCCTCAGTATATGCACTACACTCCCCTCAGTATATGCACTACACTCCCCTCAGTATATGCACTACACTCCCCTCAGTATATGCACTACACTCCCCTCAGTATGTTCACTACACTCCCCTCAGTATGTTCACTACACTCCCCTCAGTATATTCACTACACTCCCCTCAGTATATGCACTACACTCCCCTCAGTATATGCACTACACCCCCCTCAGTATATTCACTACACTCCCCTCAGTATGTTCACTACACTCCCCTCAGTATGTTCACTACACTCCCCCTCAGTATATTCACTACACTCCCCTCAGTATATTCACTACACTCCCCTCAGTATATGCACTACACTCCCCCTCAGTATATTCACTACACTCCCCTCAGTATATTCACTACACTCCCCTCAGTATATTCACTACACTCCCCTCAGTATATGCACTACACTCCCCTCAGTATATGCACTACACTCCCCTCAGTATATGCACTACACTCCCCTCAGTATATGCACTACACTCCCCTCAGTATATTCACTACACTCCCCTCAGTATATTCACTACACTCCCCTCAGTATATCACTACACTCCCCTCAGTATATGCACTACACTCCCCTCAGTATATGCACTACACTCCCCTCAGTATATTCACTACACTCCCCTCAGTACATCACTACACTCCCTCAGTATATGCACTACACTCCCCTCAGTATATTCACTACACTTCCCTCAGTATATGCACTACACCCCCCTCAGTATATTCACTACACTCCCCTCAGTATGTTCACTACACTCCCCTCAGTATGTTCACTACACTCCCCTCAGTATATGCACTACACTCCCCTCAGTATGTTCACTACACTCCCCTCAGTATATTCACTACACTCCCCTCAGTATATTCACTACACTCCCCTCAGTATATTCACTACACTCCCCTTATTTATATTCACTACACTCCCCTCAGTATATTCACTACACTCCCCTCAGTATGTTCACTACACTCCCCTCAGTATGTTCACTACACTCCCCTCAGTATGTTCACTACACTCCCCTCAGTATATGCACTACACTCCCCTCAGTATATTCACTACACTCCCCTTATTTATATTCACTACACTCCCCTCAGTATATTCACTACACTCCCCTTATTTATATTCACTACACTCCCCTCAGTATATTCACTACACTCCTCTCTCTATATTCACTACACTCCTCTCTCTATATTCACTACACTCCCCTCAGTATATTCACTACACTCCCCTCAGTATGTTCACTACACTCCCCTCAGTATATTCACTACACTCCCCTTATTTATATTCACTACACTCCCCTCAGTATGTTCACTACACTCCCCTTATTTATATTCACTACACTCCCCTCAGTATATTCACTACACTCCTCTCTCTATATTCACTACACTCCTCTCTCTATATTCACTACACTCCCCTCAGTATATTCACTACACTCCCCTCAGTATGTTCACTACACTCCCCTCAGTATGTTCACTACACTCCCCTCAGTATATGCACTACACTCCCCTCAGTATGTTCACTACACTCCCCTCAGTATATGCACTACACTCCCCTCAGTATGTTCACTACACTCCCCTCAGTATGTTCACTACACTCCCCTCAGTATATTCACTACACTCCCCTCAGTATATGCACTACACTCCCCTCAGTATATTCACTACACTCCCCTCAGTATATTCACTACACTCCCCTCAGTATATTCACTACACTCCCCTCAGTATATTCACTACACTCCCCTCAGTATGTTCACTACACTCCCCTCAGTATGTTCACTACACTCCCCTCAGTATATGCACTACACTCCCCTCAGTATATGCACTACACTCCCCTCAGTATGTTCACTACACTCCCCTCAGTATATTCACTACACTCCTCTCTGTATATTCACTACACTCCCCTCAGTATATTCACTACACTCCCCTCAGTATATGCACTACACTCCCCTCAGTATATGCACTACACTCCCCTCAGTACATTCACTACACTCCCCTCAGTACATTCACTACACTCCCTCAGTATATTCACTACACTCCCCTCAGTACATTCACTACACTCCCCTCAGTATATGCACTACACTCCCCTCAGTATATTCACTACACTCCCCTCAGTATATTCACTACACTCCCCTCAGTATATGCACTACACTCCCCTCAGTATATGCACTACACTCCCCTCAGTATATTCACTACACTCCCCTCAGTATGTTCACTACACTCCCTCAGTATGTTCTCTATTCTCCAGGCGCTGTATTCACCGTACTCCTCTAGTACTCTGTTTGCTCCCTTTGTTCAGTCAGTTTACTCCAGCATGTACAGCTCTCACCTGAGCAGGTGGATTTTTGATGTCGTGCTGTGTGTGTTGCAGGTGCGGAGGTGTGTGTGTAGCGGTGATAAGAAGCGTACGAAGGTTCAGGTGAAGCGCAGTAAGCGTGTGGCTAAGCGTTTACTGAAGCAGCCGGAGAACCGCGGCAGCCTCTGTCTGTGGCGGGAATACGGCCATATGGAGTGGATTGTGGGTAACGTAGAGGAGGGGCGCAGGGTGTTTGACACCGCCCTCTCAGTGGGCGGGGCTTTAGGACTGCGGGACCACGCCCTCTGTGAGCTCTGCCTCCTGTACGCCCAGTTAGAAGTGGAGCAGACGTGCAGGGGTGGAGCAGAAAGCTCTGGAGCTCCTCCTACTGGCTCAAGAGCCGTTCACATACTCACTAAGTTAGCCGAGGGTGCTAATTACACCCCGTTCTCAGGTCAGATCACCCCTGTGGCTCTACTGAAGGCGAGGAAAGCATATGAACAGGCCGTATCAGCGGCTGCAGGCTGTGGGAAACCGCGGAGTGCTCTGATTGGCTGTTTTGGACTTTTCCAGTACCTGACGGTGGGGGTCGACGCTGCTGATGCAGTGTTCGCTGAAGCCAGAGTGAGACTAATGTCCAGTTTGTCCAGTTCAGCAGAATCTGATGTTTCCCTCAGAGATTGTGAGGCCGTGTGTGTCCAGCATGTGGAGCTGTTACGCCTCCACTCCAGCATCAGCGCATTCCCGCTGTCCCGCCTCAGACTGGCTCTCACCGAAGCGCTGACCCACCTGCCCTGCAGTGCCCCCCTGTGGCACCTCTACCTGCTGGCAGAGAGCCGTTACCATAGCGCTGGCCGTGCCCGCAGGTTCTTCCACAGCGTTGCCAGGGGCAACCAGAGCATCGTACCGCACCTGTTTGCGGTCACAGCGGAGCAGCAGAGGAAACAGCAGCTGGACTCTGTGATGAGGTGAGACTTTACACTGAGAAAGAAACTCTTCAGTAATAATTATTATTATTATGATAAATGAGTCCAAACTTCTGAACGGTCCAGTGTGTTATGTTTAAATATGTGAGGAAGTCGTCCTGTGAAAGTTCTGTAGCCCCTGGTATTTATCAAAGTTAATAAACTAGATGTTAAAAAAGAAACCGAAACAGAAATTCTATAATGATGGTGATCTGTTGTCACAGAATTAGTATGAATAGTTTTGATCTGTGAGATTTGGTCACTGCGTTTAGAATCTGAGCCGTTCTGGATATTAATTTGATTATAAATTTAATTTTTGTTGCTTTTACAGTTATCATGAAATGATCTACACCTCAGTTAGCCATCAAAAAATGTCTCGATGTTACGTGTCTGCAGCAAACCTGGTTTAATTCATAGTAGTCTGATGACATCATGCTGCCACTATTGGTAGGCAAGTTTGTTATGAGATGATAAATCCATATCTGACCCAGCAAAGACAGTAAAACATGATTTTCTTCTTTAATCTCATGTTTAAAGTGTATTAACTGATATATTTGAGTGTATTGACTTTATTTGATTTGTTGCTGTAGTGATAACTGCTGCTGTATTACTAGCGCCCCGTCTCAAACTGCATACTAGCTCACTAAATAGTGTGTAAAAATAGTGCATATCCCGTTAGAAGTGCACTCATTAGTGTAGTAGGTACAGAAGTGTGTGGTTTGGGACGCAGCGTTAGATCAGCCAGCTGACTCTTGAGATGTGCAGGCAGAATGGATCCACCATTCAGTTTACTCTTCTTCTCTCCATGAGGGGTTACTGGGGGAATTAGATATTTTTGCTGAATTATCTCTCTCTCTCTCTCTCTCTCTCTCTCTCTCACTCTCTCTCTCTCTCTCTCTCTCACACTCTCTCTCTCTCTCTTTCTCACTCTCTCTCTCTCTCTCTCTCTCTCTCTCTCTCTCTCTCTCTCTCTCTCACTCACTCACTCACTCTCTCTCTCTCTCTCTCCCTCTCACACTCTCTCTCTCTCCTTCTCACTCTCTCTCTCTCTCTCCTTCTCACTCTCTCTCTCTCTCTCTCTCTCTCTCTCTCTCTCTCTCTCTCTCTCTCTGTGTGTGTTCAGATCTGGTCTCCCAGCTGATGCTCTTTCAGCTTTGCCGGAGACGGGCCTTAGTAATCGCATCCGCTCGCTGTTTGAGGTAGCCGTGGCAACAGAGCAGGGCGCCCACTGCCCTCTGCTGTGGAGGATGTACATGAACTTCACGGTAAGAGCTCCTCCATCACCAGGAGATCAGCACCACAGAGGCTGTTCTTAAAGCTCAGGTTAACAGGAGTTCAGTGTCAGCGCCACAACACAGAGCTCAAACCTGCAGTCCACAGCTGGATTCTGTAATCACTGGTAGGTTTGACTCTGTGTCACATCAGTTACATCAGCTGTGCAGGCAACTAACAGTGATGACGGAATCCAGGACCAGAATCTGGATTCAAAGTCTGAATTTAAAGATCTCTAATGTAATATCTTCACTAAACTGATCCAGAAACAGCTGCTTCAGCTCCGTCAGCATAGAGAACTTCAGAACCTGAGCTCAGATCAACGTTTCCCTTCATATCCTGTTAATGTTCATTATAACTATTATCATATTAATGTTATTATTATTAATAATGGTAATAAGACTTTGGCACAATAAATGCATCAGTGGTATTAATAGTTAATATACAGTAAATACACTATTAATGCTCTTAATAACGTTCCTATATGTTTTTATTATAATAGTAGTACAGTAATTACAATTAGAATATTATTACAATAATAATGTTTCCTTCTCTGACTCTTTTCATTTTTGTTGGAAAAGTATTGATCTGATAATTGGTAGTGAAGGACAGTGACGATGACGATGATGATGATGATGGTGATGATGCTGTGTGCTGTGTACAGGTACGTAACGGGGACACAGAGAGAGGGAGAG
>NW_023494803.1:41192761-41197761 GCF_904425465.1 Colossoma macropomum
CCATTTAAACAAGCTGTAACTGTTGCACCATTTAAGGTGGAACGGGACAGTTTAAACAAGCTGTAACTGTTACGCCATTTAAGGTGGAACGGGGCAATTTAAACAAGCTGTAACTGTTGCACCATTTAAGATGGAACGGGGCAGTGTAAACAAGCTGTGACTGTTACGCCATTTAAGGTGGAACGGGGCAATTTAAACAAGCTGTAACTGTTACGCCATTTAAGGTGGAACGGGGCAATTTAAACAAGCTGTAACTGTTGCACCATTTAAGATGGAACGGGGCAGTGTAAACAAGCTGTGACTGTTGCACTATTTAAGGTGGAACGGGGCAAGTTAAACAAGCTGTAACTGTTGCACCATTTAAGATGGAACGTGGCAATGTAAACAAGCTGTGACTGTTGCACTATTTAAGGTGGAACGGGGCAATTCGACCAAGAATCTGACTTCTCTAAACATAAACCGTGTTTAAACCATAAATACTGTTTATTTATTAGTTAATGTCACTTTTAAATCGTTTCCTTCACACAGTGTTGTCTGTTTGTTATTTGGTTAGTTATGAAGTTACTGTGTTCCAAATGGACTTTAATGATCTTTAGAGGTTCTAAACACTAGAACAGTAAAGCTGAATCTGGCTGTAAAAGTGGATTCAGTGTCTAAAATATTTTACATTATTTTGAGGTTTATTTCAAAGATTTTTAAACATCCTGCACACATAAAAAGATGGTTCCTCAAGGGTTCTTTAGAAAAGGGAATGCATCTATTTAGAGCCAGGAGTTCAATATAGAACCATTTGCATGCTTAAATGGTTCTTTGCAGCGTGAAATGGTTTTTCAGATTGAGAATGTGTTATAAATGGTTCTATACAGCACCAAAAATGGTTCTGCTACTGTAACGAAGTTAAGCTTATGACAATAAAAGAACCATTTTTGGTGCTGTATAGAACCATTTTCAAAAAGGAATCTGAAGAACAGTTTGACCATGCAGAGGACCATTTAAGCAATGCAAATGATTGTATATAGAACTTATTGTTCTAAATAGAACTAAACCCTGTGTGCAGTGTTCTAGATTTAGACAGCAGCAGGGTTTACCTGGCGGAGGTGAGGCAGGTGAGTGTGAGGAGCTCCTGTGAGAGTTTGAGGTTGAGAAGGATGAAGAGTGAAGAACATGTTTCTGCTCCTCAGAATGAGCCGACTGCAGAGATCAGACTGTAATATCAGACTGAAAGATGATCATGACTCTCTAATTTCTCTAAAATCGTCACGTTTAACCTGATGATGTTCTGTGTGTTCGCTCTGCAGAGGCGACCATGTCTGAGCTCCACAGGAGGATCAGCAGCGCGTTTGATGTTTTTGATCATGAGTCCAATCACACGGTGGACGTCAGGTGAGGTTTCTACAGGGGGGGTCTGAAAGTCTGAGACCACCAGTGAAGATGCCTCTGTTTTGCATCAAGTCAGTTCAGAGTCGCCTGAACACGAGCTTCACTGGGAGATGGAGGAGACAAACACACACACACACACACACACACACTTTATACACACACACACACTTTATACACACACACACACACACACACACACACTTTATACACACACACACACTTTATACACACACAAACACACACACACACTTTATACACACACAGACACACAAACACTTTATACACACACACACACTTTATACACACACAAACACACACACACACTTTATACACACACAAACACACACACACACTTTATACACACACACACACACAAACACTTTATACACACCCACACACACACACACACACACAAACACAAACACTTTATACACACACACACACACACACTCACACACACACAAACACAAACACTTTATACACACACACACTCACACACACACACACAAACACTTTATACACACACACAAACACACACACACACTTTATACACACACAGACACACAAACACTTTATACACACACACACACACAAACACACACGCACACACTTTATACACACACACACACACACTTTATACACACACACAAACACACACACACACTTTATACACACACAGACACACAAACACTTTATACACACACACACACAAACACACACACACACTTTATACACACCCACACACACACACACACACACAAACACAAACACTTTATACACACTCACACACACACACACACAAACACTTTATACACACACACACACACAAACACTTTATACACACTCACACACACACACACACAAACACTTTATACACACACACACACACACACACAAACACTTTATACACACACACACACACAAACACTTTATACACTCTCACACACACACACACACACACACACACTTTATACACACACACACTAACCCATTTATATACATATATACACAATCTGGGTTTTTAGTCTTAAGATCTTTCAGGTCAAGATGAGATTTTTCACAAATTCATATTATAGAAGCAAATCTGATCTTAATTTAGGAATCTGATCTTACAGCATCTTATCTCCAGTTAGGAAATCTTAACCTACTCAATCAGAGTCAACAATCAGCTGATATGTTTGTTTCCTAGCAACCGACCATAAACACACAGCTAAAATGTAAACATCATCAAAATAATGTTAAAATGTGAGTTAAGCTGCTGTTACTGATGTAAAAAAGGCCAAACAGAACTAAAGCGTGATAAACTGTGAGTAGTGAATGCTGTGAGAGCGCCCCCTGCTGTTTATCAGAGCGTCGCCGCTCCCCAGTTTCAGTCTCCATTTCCCAAACGCTTTAGCCGAGCGCGCTAACGTTACTCCTCCTAATAAACAGACACACGTTCAGCTCCGTCTCCTCATTATTCACCACCATCACTGTAATATTTCATCATCAACATTAACACACGAAGGTGATCAGAGGGGCGGTGGAGATCGAGTCTGCAGCGTCTGAGATCTTTAAAACGCAGAGTTAGAAAAGAAAATCATCTCACAGTGAAAGCAGCGTTTTACAGTCTAACAGTGGAGAGATTGCAGGGCGTTACGCTCCTCTCCATCCACACAGCGCTGTTTACTGTAGTCTTCGGGAGACGTTCACTGTCTGATGTTTGAAGCTCTGTAGATCAGTGGAGAAACGCCTTCAGAGAGCCGGAGATACAGACCCCGAAATCTTCAGCCTCCTCACCTGCTGCCTCTCTGAGGCGTCCGGGTTCTGAGTGTCATAGTTACGTGATCAGCGACTCGTCAGCATCTAGATTAAAGTGACGTCACTGAGCAGTAAAGTGAACCGTCTGTGCAGCACCTGCTGTAAAGTGTTTCATGCTCTTCATTTTCCTCTTCTGTTTTATTATTTTCAGTTCTGTGTTTTCTATGTTTGTCATGTTGCTGCTGGACACTAACTTCCCTTTAGGATTAATAAAGTCTGATCTTAAGACTAAAAACAGTCTGAGCAACTTGCTCACCATCACAAATTTGCATAAATTTGAATAGTGATCTCTAAATATTGCAGATTTTTTAATATTTCTTTATTTTATTTCTCATAAACTTTCTTTTTTACATTTTTCATCATTCTAAAATGTTGTTTATTTCCAGATTTAATTGAAATATTAGACTTCTGCTCCTCACTGTGTGTAAAGTCGTGACTCAGAGTTCTAGATAGCGCTCAGCGGGGTCAGTTATGTGATTATAATCAGATTATCCACAGTCATTTCATTCAGGTTCTCTTGTTTTTACAGAGAAATCGGCACCATCATCCGCTCGCTGGGCTGCTTCCCCACTGAGGCTCAGCTTCATGATGTAATCGCTGAGGTCAGAGTGCTGATTTGCATATCTAAGAGGTTTTATATTGAACTTTATCTGCTGTAAAGGTTTTATATTGAACTTTATCTGCTGTAGTGAGTTTGGTTTTCTAATGAACGGTGCCGTCGCTGCTGGTACAGATCGAGGAGGAGGAGCCAACAGGGTTCATACGCTTCGAGAGGTTCCTCCCCACCATGAGCAGAATCCTGATGGAGCACAGGTAACATCTCACAGCACCGCAGAACTCCTGGTTCCGTGGTCGTTAACGCTGGTTCTGAAGATCTACCTTTCAGCCACAGTCTGACGCTCCAGCTGATTAACTTCCTCAGACGTCCCACCGTACAGAGAACCGTATAGACAGCAGATCTAAATATTTAGTACAGTTATTTTGAGCTACACTGCTGATTCCTGACACAAGGTTCTCTCACGGATCTGTTATTTAGTCAGTCAGTAGTTTAATCTCTGTGTTCAGTCAGTGTGAGAACTTTTACTCTCTGGTCTTCCTGCAGGTTTCGGCCGGTTCCTGAGGACCTGCTGCTCCAGGCCTTCGAGGTGAGACTCGCTCACTTCAGCACACAGAGTTTACAGTAACACTGCGAGCTCAATAACACTGCGAGCACAGACACACTGTACAGTCACACTGCAAACACAGTCACACTGTGAGTGCAGCGACACTGCAAACAGTCACACTGTCAACAGTAACACTGCGTATAGTCACTGCAAGCACAATCACACTGCAAGCTTAATCATATCATGAGCACAGTCACGCCTGCGATCAGTCACACTGCAAACACAGTAACACTGCAAGCATAGTCAACGCTACGAGCACTGTGAGCACAGACACATGAGTACAGTCACGCTGCGAGCACAGACCCACTGTGAACACAGACACACTGCGAACACAGACACACTGCGAACACAGACACTGCGAACACAGACACACTGCGAGCACAGACACACTGCGAGCACAGACACACTGCGAACACAGACACACTGCGAACACAGACACTGCGAACACAGACAAACTGCGAACACAGACACACTGCGAGCACAGACACACTGCGAACACAGACACACTGCGAACACAGACACACTGCGAGCACAGACAAACTGCTAGCACAGACACACTGCGAGCACAGACACACTGCGAACACAGACACACTGCGAACACAGACACACTGCGAACACAGACAAATTGCGAGCACAGACACACTGCGAGCACAGACA
>NW_023494803.1:41207761-41232761 GCF_904425465.1 Colossoma macropomum
TAGATGATGTGTGTATGTATGTATAAAAGAAGTGCAAAGTCTAGAGAAAAAGTGCTTAAAATGGACTGACATTGACTATTGATTAAATATTGAGTTTAAGATGATTAGCTGGACGTACTGGGCAATACGGACGCACATCTGTCAGTAAATAATAACCATAAAGAATTCAGCGAAGCCAGAGTAGAATAGAAATAGAGTTTTATATTTGAAAGTGTATAAAGGAAATCAGGGGGGCAGTTTGAATGGACCTGATGCAGCTGATAGAATTAATATTGAATTCAAATTCAGAACCATTAGCCAGCTGTGTTTGCACACAGAGGAATTAGACCTCCGCATTTAACCCATCCGTGCAGTGAAACACCCACATACATGCACACTAGTGAACACACACACTAGGGGGCAGTGAGCACACTTGCCCGGAATGGTGGGCAGCCCTATCCACAGCGCCCGGGGAGCAGTTGGGGGTTGGGTGTCTCACTCAGGAGCACTTCAGTCATGCACTGTCGGCCAGGGGGATCAAACCCGCAACCTTCCGGTCACAAGACTGGTTCCCTAGCCGCCCGCCCATGACTATGGCCCCCCCCCCACATAATAGTGTTGTCTATAATTTTAAATATTGTTTGTTTTTAGGTGATTCTGTTCTGTTCAGATCTGCTTATTCTTTCAGTGACTGATGGAGCAGACTGGTTTAAAGGGGGTGGTCTGTAGTGGGAGCACTGGGGTGTGACTGTGAGGGTCAGGGAGGGAGGGTCTCCCCTTTGGAGAATTTTGCTTACAGCCCCAAAAAGCTCAGGAGTCTAAGACACAGGAAAAAAGAAGTGTCTTTATTTTGGACTTTAAGGATGCCCGAATTTGGAGCGTACCTGAGATCCACTGGAAGGAAATATAAATGTATTTAAAAATTCTAATGAAATATAATATATCTAGATCCCCTCGGTTTGAGGCTTGAAGCTGGCTTCCTATTCGCTGATCCACATTCAGCAAATTCAAATAAGAAGCTGAAGAAAAGGAAGCCCAGCGTCAGGAAGCAGCTGTGGGTGTGAATTCGTGCAGTACAGAATGCTAAGTGTGCGGTGTGCAGTGTTCGGTTCGCGGTGGTGCGGCGGTTTCCCTTGGGGTTTGTCATTCCATTACACTCTCCAACCAGCTCGGTGTTCACGTCCCTCCATACACACACACACACACACACACACACACACACACCCAGCCGCCCTGTTGCCACGGCGGCGCGTGCAGAGGGTGTGAGCTTCATACATATTTCATACGTAATGTGGTCTTTATGCCTCTCAGGTGGAGACGGCATTATCATATAAAGAGGTTGCTTTGTCAGTGTGGAGTGATGGGAATGGATCTGGTGGGGGGGTTGGGATGGGGGCTGCTGACGTTAGCAGATTGGAAAGCCCCTCTGCAGGGTGAGCCGCCGCTGTGTATCCAGTCGTGCTGGAACAGCGTCAGTAGGACGATCACGAGGAGCGAATTCAGCCTGAATAGAGTCATTAGATCCGCACTGTAAAGACGAGACGATGAGACTCGAGGCTTCTGTTGGGGTTTCTCAGCTCAGCACGCTGGCAGAACCCTTCAGAGCCTCCAGGAACCCTATAAAGACAGTTTACAAGGTTCCTTGAGGAACTGTTTACTCAGCATGGTCTGAACCCACTTCAGGAACTTCTAAGCTGTTAGGTTCTTCCAGGACTCGTTGAAGCTCCTTTTGGAGTTTGAGGTCTTCTGCTGCTGCAACTACCCCTACAAACGTGCTACAGTTGATGATAATTGTTTATTGATCGCGTATATGTTACCTTTTTTCGTGTTGATGACCGTGAAAGAATAAAAAAAGTGAAAGAACAGAAAAAACATTGAAAGCAGTTTTAGTCATTTGTACATACAGTTATGTTAACAGTGGAAGTTAGACAGCGAACTTCCGCTATAAGAGCTAATTCAACACAGACCAAACAAAATCAAATTCTCCATGGCAACAGCGAACGTTAATGTTAGCGTTAATGTTAACACCAGCTAACGTTACCGACCCCTTTCCACTCTTTATCTGGACATAGATCTAGAGTAAATATAGAAATGGGTGTAGTGTAACCATGGAAATGAGTGTAGTGTAACCATGGAAACAGGTGTAGTGTACCATGGAAATGGGTGTAGTGTAACCATGGAAACAGGTGTAGTGTAACCATGGAAATGACTGTAGTGTAACCATGGAAATCGTTGTAGTGTAACCATGGAAAGGGGTGTAGTGTAGCCATGGAGATGGGTGTAGGGTAACCATGGAAATGGGTGTAGTGTAACCACGGAGATGGGTGCAGCATAACCATGGAAATGGATGTAGCGTAACCATGGAAACAGGTGTAGCGTAACCATGGAAATGGGTGTAGTGTAACCATGGAAACAGGTGTAGCATAACCGTGGAAATGGGTGTAGTGTAACCATGGAAACAGGTGTAGCATAACCGTGGAAATGGGTGTAGTGTAACCATGGAAACAGGTGTAGCATAACCATGGAAATGGGTGTATCCTGTAGTGTATGTACGGTGTATGTTGTAATATGTACAGTGTAATGCGTATCAGTGGTTCAGTTCTGCTGCTGATGGTTGTTTGCTCCTCCTATCATGTCCCGCTGTCTGTCTGTCCTGATTGAAGCTCTGTGACGTTCCATGGTTCTGAGTAAAGTCGTCCTGTTCTGCTGTTCAGCAGTGACTCTGGTTTGTTGGATCAGCGCTGCTGTAGGAACTCTGTGGTTCTCGTGTCGTGTGTGGACGTTAGAGAGCGGTGAACTCTGCTCGCACTGCTGGTGTGGATTAAGCCGCAGTGCTGCTGTCAGACCCGCTCTGCCCTGATCTCCTCCCAGAATGCACAGCTGAATGAAAGGCCTGTCAGTGGAGAACACAGAGCTGTGAGCGGTTCAGTTCTGCAGTGTGGAGCTCAGTCTGATGCTGTCAGGTTCTGGCAGGTGAAGCGGCGCAGTCTGACCTGCACACGCTGGAGATCTGTGGAAGCAGGAGCTGCTGTTCTTCTCCAGCCACAGTTCCTCAGCAGAACCCGGAAAAACACTATAAATCTGGCTCTCCGTCTCAGCTGCATGCTTTTCTCTGACTGAGCTCTGTCTGCTGGTGTACAATGGTCAGAAAGCTTTTCAGGCTTTTCAGGTTCTGCCTCGTCTGCTTCTCTGAACCCGTACAGACATCTGAGATATGGTGATATATGGATTTCAAACATGTGACAAATACTAACATATTAATATTATAACATACACAATAAAAGGTTTTTGGTTTCCAAATAATAATCCAAATAAACAGGAATGTAAACAGATATGAAATACATTTAATTGTTGTCACACTTTTATAAATAAGAATATTCAGACATCTTTGTTTCCTCCACATACATCCAATGCCATAAAATCATTAAAACATGAAATAAATGAAAATATTGTTTACTGAAACATTTAAATACTTTAAAAGCAAACAGGTTATATAGTAACAGTTATAGCTGTGACGCCATTTATTATGCATGTCTGTGTTCACTCAGATGTATATGGGTGCTCCAGATATTAAGCACATATGTCCAACATTTAATACTCATATATATGTACACAATATATATGCACATGTATTTTGAAATATGTGCCTGAGCCTGTATGATATATGTGCATATATGGTCATATATCAGATTTCCATGCGGGGCTGCAGCAGCTCAGTTCTGCTTCTGTTTAAAGTCTGATCTGTGAAGCTACTCAAACTGGACTCAGTGTGGTTGGTAGATTAAACACACACTCAGTCCTAATTTACACAGCGGACAAATAAACCAATCCAGCTGTGCTTCACAGTAGAGCGCTCTCCTCTTCATCATCTGGTGTGTTAGTGGTTAATGTTCTCAGTCTGATCTGATCTGAGGTTCTCAGTGTGGAACCTGTTTTAAAACTGTGCTGTAAAACATGAATCTGTGTTTTAACTTAAATGTAAGTAACAGAATGTAAAACACAGATTACTGTTCTGTTAATTTACTATTGGAAGTTCAATTCACTCCAAATTTTAAAGCAACCAGGTTATTTACTTTAACCTACTGAGTCATTTTTACAGTGTGATTGTTTTTGCAACATATTTAACGGCAAATCAGTGAACAGTGAAGCAGCTGCTCCTAAATCTGCACTCAGTCATGAGAATGTTTTATGGTGAATGTTGCACCGATTATTGAAAACTTGTAAATGTTAAATATCCTGAGTTGAAATTTAGTTGTTTTCACGATTTAAATCTGGGACATTATGAGCACATTTTATAATTGGTGATGTTCCGGCTTTGCGTCCCTCAAACACGCAGCTCTTAAACTGTGTTTTACATGCCATGAAAATCAAGGTAAACAGGAGGAGACAGTCTCAGCATGAACGGCCAGCAGCTCCTTCATTTTGTACGAAAATAAGTTTGACTCTTATAAAACTGAAAACTCGGCTGTTGCTTTTGCGCAGTAGCAGCCGTGCAGGCACTGCTGTGATGTTTCTGTCATGAAACAAATCTAAAAACGGTTAAAGCAGTGTGTGAGTCCCCCCTGGTATTCGGGGGTCCCATGTCTGTCTGCTAACTCTCTCTCCATAGCGGCACTGATGCTTCAATATCAGTAAAATGTTTATTTTATCAGTTGTTCCGGGCAGAGTTACAGTTTCTAGACTACGAAGGACCAACTGGGTGAACCAGTCTACTACAGCGCCACCCTGAGGCAGAGCAGTGCTGCAGCTCTAGTTAGTTAAGGACACCAGACACAGAAGCTGATTGTGGGTGAAGCAGATAAACAATCAGCTTCACTGAATCTGGATTTTAGTGTCTGTTGTTCTAACAGACAGCAGAATGTCATAATACATTTATTTTCAGGGACTCACAGAATTTTTAGACCTTCAGGTGGTCCAAGAAGTTAATTAACGGGTCCCCCAGGGGTTAAACTGAGGTGTCATAGAAATACCATCTGTAATGTAGATGTCTCTGTCTGTCCTGCTGCTGGTGCTGCTGCCTCTCTGACAGTGTCAGGATGGAGAAGAACAGCTTTAATATTCTGCTTTATGCTGTTTTGTGATGGTGAGTCAGATGTTGTTGTTGTTGTATCTCAGCGATAAAGGAAAAAGGATGAAATTCAATCTGCTCACATCTGCACTGTAGGTCCACTGAGTGTCCTGCTTGGTGTGGAGCATGAATTCTATAAAGAACCTCAGCGGAACCCCCCAGTATGGGGGATCTGTCTCAGGGATTATCCTCAGGCCCTGAACTGACCCACACACGCTGCTCTGATCAAAGCTGGACGGTCAGCAGGTCCGCAGGCCGGTTTACATCAACCGCTTCAGGCTCTGCAGATCATTTCCAGCCTGGAAGAGTCGCAGTAAACAGCGCGTGACGCTGGAGACGGTCGATCAGTTTAACCCTACACGCAGATATTTCCTCCACTCTGCTTCATCTGTTTTTTCCTTAAATAGGTGGCTAACAAGATATAAAAATACAACAAAATATATTTTATTTTGTTATTGATGGTGTTGTCTGTAAAATGTTATGATGGTTTTACAGAGGGCTGAGCAATATGACAACATATATATTGTTATTGTGATAAATTATCTCACAATACAGTATACTTGGGTGGGGCTAAACTGCTGTAGGCTGAATGGGTGGGGCTAAACTGCTGTAGGCTGAATGGGCGGGGCTAAACTGCTGTAGGCTGAATGGGCAGGGCTAAACTGCTGTAGACTCAATGGGTGGAGCTAAACAGCTGTAGGCTGAATGGGCGGGGCTAAACTGCTCTAGATTGAATGGGCAGGGCTAAATTGCTGTAGACTCAATGGGCGGAGCTAAACTGCTGTAGGCTGAATGGGCAGGGCTAAACTGCTGTAGACTGAATGGGCAGGGCTAAACTGCTGTAGACTGAATGGGTGGGGCTAAACTGCTGTAGGCTGAATGGGCAGGGCTAAACTGCTGTAGGCTGAATGGGCAGGGCTAAACTGCTGTAGGCTGAATGGGCGGGGCTAAACTGCTGTAGGCTGATTGGGCCACATAATTAAACTTTGTTCTGCATTTAGAGTCCAGCAGGTGAGTAAAGTTTATTAAAGGTGAGTTAAGTAGTGCAGTAGATGGCGCGACAGACAGAATCACTCAGCGCTTACATTCACAGCATTTAGCAGACGCTCTTATCCAGAGTGACTTACAGTGTGATCATTTTACACAGGCAGGTGAAGGTGGTGTTAGGAGTCTGGCCCAAGGACTCTTATTGGTATAGTGTAGGATGTTTACCCAGGTGGGGATTGAACCCCAGTCTAGGCAGAGGCAGAGGCAGAGGTGTTACCCACTACACTACACCAACCGTCTGTCTCTGACAGACAGAATCACTCAGCACTTCAGCTCAGAGAGAAAATCCTCCAGCAGAAAGAGCCTGAAAACAGAGCGGAAACAGACGGACTCTTTCACTCTGAAATGCCACGTTTTACAAGCGCGTTAAGTGCATTCCTGTGCAGAGTCTGCGGAGTGTAGAGGGCGAGGCAGCTGAGGGCCGAACTCTTTACAGCAGGAGTTGGGGGGGCGCGGGGGTCGGGGAGGTAGATAAGATCAGGAGACAATAAAAATAGCATTTAAACACAATAAAAACTCTTTTACACATGCTGACCTGCTCAACTACCGAGAGGAAAGAATGCTAGATCATAATAAAGATAATACGAAATTTTCTTCTTCTTCTACTTTAATTAACTAAAAAACGTTATCAGCCTTTATTAATGTTATTAATGCCTAGCATTAGCATGTTAGTTGGAGTCTTAATGTGTGTAGCAGGTATTGTGGGACTGTATACCTCATATATGATTCTTATGGAGGAATTTAAACCCTCTACAGGTTTAGCTGCTGTTGAGGTGAAGCAGTTGATGATGTGGACTGTAGTAAATTTGTTTAGGAGGTCATTAAATGTACGTCTTGCTTCAGCTTCTACTTTAGCAGACGTTACTTTACTGAACGAACGTTTACACATCACCACCATCACCGTCACATCATCACCACCATCATCACATCACTACCATCACCATCACATCATCACCACCATCATCACTACATCACATTATCACCACCTCAACTACCATCACCATCACATCACCACCACCATCTTCACCACATCACATCATCACCACCTTAACTACCATCACATCACCACCACCATCTTCATCACCTTAACTACCATCACCACCATCACCATTATCATCACCCTGTCTCACTATCACCACCATTTTCATCACCACCATACTACCATTATATCTGCCACCTTCATCACCATCATCGCCACCATCACCACCACCCCCACTTTTATCACCATCACAATCATCACCACCATCACCATTATCACCATCACCACTTTGGAACCCAAACCCAGCAAATCCCTCACAGAACACTTATCAAAAGTGAAAAAAGGGAATTTCTTTCTATTATTTGATGATTTTTTCATCAATAAGCCAATAAACTGTGGACTCACTGCAGATATTCTTACTTTCTGTTTATTTTCCATCATTGTTTCCAAAGAACTACAGAGGTGAGATACACTCTCTCTCTCTCTCTCTCTCTCTCTCTCTCTCTCTCTCTCTCTCTGTCTCTCTCTGTCTGTCTCTCTCTCTCTCGCTCTCTCTCTCTCTCTCTCTCTCTGTCTGTGTCTCTCTCTCTCTCTCTCTCTATCTTTGGTAATTAGCTGCAGGGTTGGTGTGACACCCCACAGACCTCAGTCCCCTTGAGCCGGGCGAGTGAGAATACGCCAGAGAGAGAGAGAGAGAGTGGAGGGAGTGAGAGAGAACATTTTTAGACCCAAGGATTTGGGCCGAGAGAGAGAGAAGATAGATTACCTACACAGCACAGAGCAATTTATCACTGTCAGAGAGAGAGAGAGAGAGGGGAGAAGGAGAGAGAGTGAGAGAGGGGGTAGAGAGAGAGAGAGAGAGAGAGAGAGAGAGTAGAGAGAGAGAGAGGGTAGAGAGAGAGGTAGAGAGAGAGAGAGAGGGTGGTGGGGAGAGAGAAAGAGGGGAGAGAGAGGGTGGGGGAGAGAGAGAGAGGGGGGGTGGTGGGGAGAGAGAAAGAGGGGAGAGAGAGGTAGAGAGAGAGAGAAAGAGGGGATGGAGAGGGGGGGTAGTGAGAGAGGCGGGTGAGGAGGGGGATCTGCTGCTGTGATTCTGTAATGTTTTTAGATGTTGAGTCTGAATTTGCTCGTTTGGCTGTAACAGAGATGTTTCCAGTCTGATGTGGTTCTCGCTCTGTGGTTCTGTTGACGTTCTCTGAGTAGCGTGTTTGATTTTGGGCTCACGGCTCTGTTAATGAGAGTGAATCTGCTGCTGGAGCTGATACGGCAGTGTGACATGTTTATTATGTTTTTGAAGCCGTACAGCACAAACGCTGAGTTCTGTTTATCAGGATGAGGAGCTGAACACACAAACTATTATATATAAACCGAGTCTGTTCTACAGTTTCTCATTAGGCTGAATGAATAACCGACTCTAAATGTAGGTATTGTGATATAAACTGAGTCTGTTCTACAGTTTCTCATTAGGCTGAATGAATAACCGACTCTAAATGTAGGTATTGTGATATAAACTGAGTCTGTTCTACAGTTTCTCATTAGGCTGAATGAATAACCGACTCTAAATGTAGGTATTGTGATATAAACTGAGTCTGTTCTACAGTTTCTCATTAGGCTGAATGAATAACTGACTCTAAATGTAGGCATTGTGATACACAGGGTTAGATGGTCTTGTAAATTGTACTAATATATACCCCAAACAGAAGCTCAGCCACCTGAATGTACCAGATAGAAACAGTAATCACTAATTCAGCACCTCTGGCTGGTGGGGTGGGGGTGGGTTTGGGGGGGGTAAGAGAGCAGTGTATTAGTTCTACCCACACACTGTTGACAGTAGATTAATATATAAATCCCATTAGGAAAGTGGAGTTGCCGTGGTAACAGGCCACATTAATTAGCTGTGGCCGTCCTCAGTGAATAGAGCCTCTATAATAATAATGATACATTTTATTTATTCTGTAATGCACCTTTTTATAACGACAGTAAAATCTGGGAGAAATGATTTGTTAGACCTGCTGAGTCACAGTGTTCACGCCTTCAGACATTATTTCCCATATCTAATTAAACTGAGAAACTGTGTGGAACCTCCAGCCAATACCACATCAGTTTGTACGTAGAAGAGGAGATAATCAATAATCAGTGACGCTGTAGATTTCTGAGGGTTAAAGCAGAAATGGTAACATTCAGTCTCAGGGGACATTTTAATGCCCTTATAATGAGCTTATTAACCTTCAGTGAACCGGTTGTTGGCAATTAACTGGCTGCTTATTACTACTTTATTAAGCAGTAATTATGGTGAATTAAGCATCTTTCACTTATAACACTCTTATTAAGCCTTATAGGACAATCAGTGTTATGTAACAATGGTGAAGAATAATGAAGGTAACTCTGCAGGATTTAGTAGATTCTGAGATTTACTTATCTAAGATTTTGAGAAAAACAGAAAACTGATCACCATAACTTTGTGATTTTTGTGGTTATTTTTATTATTATATAATCATTTCACTGCAGGGCTTAAAGAAGAGTTTTTGCCTTTATGGCAAATGTATGTCACTCTAAAGCATCTAGTTGGGCTAATTAGCTACCTTGCTTGCCTCTGCTGGTCACCCTCGGACCACCCAGAACACTGTCATTAATACAAGCTCTAACTAGTTTTTAAACAGATTTTAAAAGCACAGAGACTTTTATTTTGGAAAATAATCTAAGACAAATATTACAAACAACTGAGAGAAAAAATAATAATGACTAGGCCTGATATAAAATGAGTTTGTTTAAATGTTGTTGCTGATGCTGCGCTGGATTAAAATCATTCACTTAACGAATTTACAAACTATAACTAAAGAAATGAAGGAAGGATGAATCCGTAAACTGGACTGTTTTTGTCTGCCTAAAGTAGTTCAATTAAGTTTGTGTAAAATCTAAATAAAAAATAATAAAATGTATGCAGCACAAAGAATAACGTCTGAAAACATTTTTTTCTGATGTTTATTGCTCTCCATTGTTTGAGCAGCAGCCGCCCTTTACAACATCTCAGAATATCATAAACGGATCAAAAGAAATGATCAGAAATTACGTAGAAGAACATTTCATCACATTAACTCACGTTAAAAGTTAAGAATGTTTTTGTCTCCTGTAAAGTGACCATTTTGGAGATTTTAGACAGCAACAATATACAAGAATCAAATTAACAATAAATAAATAATAATGATAATAATGATGATGATGATGATGAATATTTGTCATGATACTAATAATTAGTATTTTTAAAAATCATTGTAAAATGTCTCTTATGCTTTTCTTATTCTCCTATTTTATATATCACCTAATAGAATATTTGATAGTGAAATGATTGAGTACATCTGAGTTCATCGTGAGTATTAATGACTGATATGGTGCTGATCTCAACTGTGTGTGTTATTATGATGAGTATTGATCGCTGGAGTAAACAGCTCCACTGCTGAGCCATGCAGAACTGCTGACCACTGTGGTGGTCCAGCAGGGTCAGTCAATAAAGTGGGAGTGAAGAGGTGGTCCAACAGTGAGTGGGCCTGTAATTCACCCTGTACGTGTTGTGGTCATTGTAGAAACACTCACAGACCAAGATCCGGTCAGAGATCATCTGTCTTAATGTGTCCTGGAGCAGTAAATCACTGTGAGCGATGGTCTCTCGGCCTCTCTCACTCTGACTGACTGATGATTGGACACTGAGATGCTATTTATTACCTCAGACTGAGTGACCGTCTTCTGACCGATCATCTCCACCTCCAGCCTGATGTCCACTTCACACTGCTGGGTGTTAAAGGGCCCAAATCCCACATATCCCAGCTTCTCTTCATCCCTTAGAATCAAACAGGCTGTTTTGGTTCTGTTCTGATTAGGGTGGCGTTAAGCTCCTGCAGGCCGAGTGGGTGGGGTTAAACTGCAGTAGGCTGAGTGGGCGGGGTTTAAAAGGAAACATATATGTCTATAAAAATTCAGATAAAATATACTCTTAAAAAATAATGCTTCTTCAAGGGTTCTTTAGTAAAGAAAATAGTTCTATGTAGAACCATGAACACTCAAAAGACCCTTTGCTTGATTACAGGGTTCTTCAGATTGATGGAGAATGTGCTGGGTTCTTCTATCGTTATAATGTCAAGCTGGTAACAGTAGAAGAACCCTTTTTGGTGCTATATAGAAGAACCATTTCATGAACCATTCCCTGTAATCATGTTAAGGGTTCTTTGAGTTAAATTAATTAACTGGTCGAGATGTAAACAGAGTCTTTCAGAGTGGTTTGGTGTGAAACGCTCTGTTCTAGATAAACTTACCGAGTCAGAACTGTTCACAGTGGTGGTGATAGGAACCAGACGTCCACCTCTAAAAGCTCCCTCACAGAAAGTTCCTACATGAAATGGTTATGAATTCACTGCCTGATGACTGAGACACTGTTTTATGATAGTTTAGAGAACTTAAACTCCATTCATGGTGGAGGGATACATGCAGGGCGCTGTGAGGCAAAATAGTCCCCAAAGAAAACTTATTATTTCAGATTTTCCACTATTTTCCATCATCAACATTCCATATAAACTCAGAAGACTCGTGTAGGTTCTCTGGTGGTTCTGGATAGTAAATAAAATGTCTTTATTTGTGTTGTAGTCATGGCGACCCCTGGTTCCTATCACCACCACTGTAAAGACATCTGAACCATTTCACACCAAACCACTCTGAATCTCTCTGTTTACATCTCACACACTTAGTTATGGGGGAATTTAGAAATATATGGTGGAATCTCCCTTTAAATAATAGCAGAGTCTGGTGTAAAGCTGGTAAATGAGGAGCAGCAGGTCAGAGTGATGGAGCGTTAGTGTGTGAACAGGTGCAGCAGCTCAGGTGAGGAAGTTCTCCGCTGAAGCTTTCCTTCTGCACGGCCGGGTTAATCCCATCAGCCCATGCACCCCACCGTCACACACACCTGCTCAGCGCTTACAGCCAGACACACACAGCCTCACCCTCACAGTCCTGCACACCTACAGCTTCAACACGCCCAGCAGCTCTAATCCACCTGTGCCGCAATGTGGAGACAGAGACGCTGAAAGAGCTCACAGCCTGCAGGTTACCTGCGTTTCATTTCTCCCCTGATGACGTTTCAGTCGTCATTTATTTTTACATGACCATTTTGTGCCTTTATGACTGATATATGTAAATGAGCTCTGTTCTGATTGGCTGTCCTTTATTATTATGCATTTGGAAAACAGTCTGAGCTGAAACAGTATTCATAACTTCAGCATTAATGGGTGGGGCTAAACTGCTGTAGGCTGAATGGGCAGGG
The DNA here is from genome assembly GCF_904425465.1 of Colossoma macropomum. NCBI lineage: Eukaryota > Metazoa > Chordata > Actinopteri > Characiformes > Serrasalmidae > Colossoma > Colossoma macropomum. The sequence continues at coordinate 41,220,140 of NW_023494803.1, forward strand.
CTAAACTGCTGTAGGCTAAGTGGGTGGGGCTAAACTGCTATAGGCTGACTGGGAGGGGCTAAACTGCTATAGGCTGACTGGGCGGGGCTAAACTGTTATAGACTAAGTGGGTGGGGCTGAACTGCTGTAATCCGAGTGGGCGGGGCTAAACTGCTGTAGGCTGAAGTCTTCTTCTGGTTCTTCGAACAACTCTGAATCACTGTGATTACATCTCACATGCTCAGTTTCACTGAAATTTTGAAAAAGTGGTGGAATTTCCCTTTAAATTAGGGCTAAAGTTAGGACATTTCTGTAATACGGCCCTAGAGGTTTCCCCAGGTTTCTTGTGAGACCCCCCTCTCAGGTATTATTATTATTATTACGCTTCACTCCAGAGTGGGATATGCAGCGCACACTTAGGTTCAAGCAAATATAATGGCACCCTTAAACTGCAGCAAACATCACTCCGCACAGAGCTGAAGGAAACGGCCGCAGCAATAAAGTAACGTAGTGCAGTCGGTCTGCAGCGCTGAGCTCCATCTGGAGATGATTACAGCAGATCAGAGCGCAGCGGCTCCGATTTCCTCTCTGAGAGAGACGTTATGGCACATTTCTGGCACAGAGATGCAGACAGATAGAGTTTGGGGGGGAGGCAGAGTGACTGTGATCGGAGTGAGAGTCCCCCACTCTGCCCCACCCCACTCTGGACTGAAGCGGTCCGGTAGTGATTTGCTCTCTGTGAGTCTGTGAGCTGTTTCCTAATGCAGAAGCAGCTGCAGTCTGTCTTCACTGATCACATCACACTAACGCCAGCCTTTGGCTTTTACTGCACAACGCCCTCCCGAGTGCATATGAATCATATTTCTCTTCCCTCACAGCATCTCTGTGTCTGTCATCTGCTCAGAGATCTGAGATGTGGGTGTGTAAATATGTGTACGCGTCTATTCGATAGAGTCCCAGCAGATTTACACCTGGTGTAGGTAATATAATTACAGCTGAGCCACAGATCTGTACATAAACACTGCACTTCATCTGAATTTAGGGCTATTAAAGGAGAATTCCAACAATTTTATCAACATTTTCTGAAATATGAGATTTCTGAACAATCTGGAAATTTTGAAAAATTAGGGGAATTGGCCTTTAAAGAACATATATCACAGAAAACACAAAGCTCCACTTAGTCTGTGAGGGTGACGTTCACTCTCAGTGTGTGATGGTGATGTTCACTCTCAGTGTGTGATGGTGATGTTCACTCTAGTCTGTGATAGTTATGTTCACTCTCAGTCTGTAATGGTGATGTTCACTCTCAGTCTGTGATGGTGATGTTCACTGTCACTCTCAGTCTGTGATAGTTATGTTCACTCTCAGTCTGTGATGGTGATGTTCACTCTCAGTCTGTGATGGTGACTTTCACTCTGAGTCTGTGATGGTGATGTTCACTCTCAGTCTGTGATGGTGATGTTCACTCTCAGTCTGTGATGATGTTCACTTTCAGTCTGTGATGGTGACTTTCACTCTGAGTCTGTGATGGTGATGTTCACTGTCACTCTCAGTCTGTGATGATGTTCACTCTCAGCCTGTGATGGTGATGTTCACTCTCAGTCTGTGATGGTGATGTTCACTCTCAGTCTGTGATGGTGATGTTCACTCTCAGTCTGTGATGATGTTCACTTTCAGTCTGTGATGGCGACTTTCACTCTGAGTCTATGATGGTGATGTTCACTCTCAGTCTGTGATGACTTTCTCTCTGAGTCTGTGATGGTGATGTTCACTGTCACTCTCAGTCTGTGATGGTGATGTTCACTCTCAGTCTGTGATGGTGATGTTCACTCTCAGTCTGTGAAAGTTATGTTCACTCTCAGCCTGTGATGCTGATGTTCACTCTCAGTCTGTGATGCTGATGTTCACTCTCAGTCTGTGATGGTGACGTTCACTCTCAGCCTGTGATGGTGACGTTCACTCTCAGTCTGTGATGCTGATGTTCACTCTCAGTCTGTGATGGTGACGTTCACTCTCAGCCTGTGATGGTGATGTTCACTCTCAGTCTGTGATGGTGACGTTCACTCTCAGCCTGTGATGGTGACGTTCACTCTCAGTCTGTGATGGTGGGGTTCACTCTCAGCCTGTGATGGTGACGTTCACTCTCAGTCTGTGATGGTGGGGTTCACTCTCAGTCTGTGATGGTGATGTTCACTCTCAGCCTGTGATGGTGATGTTCACTCACAGCCTGTGATGTTCACTCTCAGCCTGTGATGGTGATGTTCAGTCTCAGCCTGTGATGGTGACGTACACTCTCAGTCTGTGGTGGTGGGGTTCACTCTCAGTCTGTGATGGTGACGTTCTCACTCCAGTCTCCTCACCACAGTTGGCGAGCCTGGACGTGCTGGAGTTTGGAGTGAGTGGTTTTACTGCAGCAGATCAGAGCGTCTGGGGGAAAGGCTTTGATTTAAGCATTAAACTTTATGATGTGCTGTAAGAGAATCAGACGTATTGATGAGGTCGATTCCCTCTGGAGTTAAAGGAGGAGGTTTATGCTGTATGTAGAGAAACTCTGGACACTGCTGTGGTCATTCATACTAACATTCTGTTCGGCCAGGCAAGATACAAGCCTTCAGACGTCCTCCTGATCCAGGCTTACATGTCCAAGGACTCATAAACCTCAAAGGAGGAGCTCATAAAGCTAAACAGAGCAGTGGAGGAGGAGCACGATGGGAAACAATGCTTAGAGCCATAGTTTGGCAAAAGACCAAACTCCCCCAGTCAGTCCGCCGAGACGTGTTCAGTGTCTGAAAGTTTGCTGTTTTAGTATTAGCACTGGAGCTATGAGGCTAAAGCAGCTAACAGGTAATGGGAGCTTACTGTCCACCAATTAGCATGGTGCTACCTGCATGCCCGAAACAAGGTGACCAGACGTCCATGTTTTCCAGGGACAGGCTCTATTCATGGTGGCCTGTCCCCGTCTGGAGTCCCCGTTTTTAATTATGATTTAAAAACACAGTCCTAAGAAAGTCCTGCAGCAGAGCAGATGTCTCACGTTGAGCTTGTTTTGGCCAGCAGAGGGCGCTGCTGCCGCTATCTACTGACCACTTCTACCACTCGCTCGCCTAGTTTTAGAGAGCACTGCTGTGTAAAACTAAGCTAGCAAGAGTCCAGTGAGTCCACAGCATCACCACAAATGCCTTTTCAAGACACGAGGTGACCCAGGGGTTAAAGCAGGGGTGGAGTTACGGGGCTTTGCACTACCAGGTGATCGGGGCTCTGACTGGTAAGACATACAGTCTACTTCAATGTAGCTCCCATGAAATCTACAAATTCAAACTGCAGCACTTTTTCAGCCTCTATATATGACACACGGCGTATGCTGATAGCAGCGTCTCTGGAGCTGCCCGGGGGGAGTTTCTGGATGAGGGTCTGGATGTTGGGCTGTTAACTTCACTCTTCATGGCTACTGTTTGATTTTCTGACATGGTTTACTAGGTTCCTTAGTTAGTACTCAGTTTTATCACCATAGTTTATTACAGTCCCGTAGTTATCATGGACAAAATACCTGAAACTAGAACTACCATCTTTTTATTTCACAGATAAAAACACTGGATAATGACATATCGACGCCAAACTGGAAACGTCCCCAGTTTTAATTTCAGAAATCTGGTCACTTTAGCCTGAAAGTTTGCTTTCTATTCATCACCTTCTTACTCCATTTTCCTGTTCCAAGGTGCCAGAATGTGACTGCTGCACCATTTAAGGTGGAACGGATAATTCAGTAAACATGAACTACCTTAGCTTTAAATGTGTTTTTAGACATTGTGTTTAATAACGATGTGGTGAAGTTTCATTGTTCAGCAAACTACTGCTTTAATCTACAGGGATCCAAGGTTAGCAAAGGGCTGGCGAGTGATGCTAATTGCTAATCAGAGCTAGCCCTGGAGGGAACAGTTTGTGTGGGCTGTGGTTTGAACTTTTAGCCTTGTAGCTAGCATTTCGCTAACATCGAGTAAACATCAGAGCGGCGCTCTTCAACTCCCACCAAACACAGTTCTCTAAATCCAGTTTAAATCTGGTTCAGTTTGACCCCAAGAAGCTCCTCTCTCTCTCCCTCTCTGTCTGTGTCTCTCTCTCTCTCTCTCTCTCTCTCACTCTCTGTCTGTGTCTCTCTCTCTCTCTCTCTCTCACTCTCTCTCTCTCTGTCTGTCTCTCTCTCTCTCTCTCTCACACTTTCTTTCTCTCACTCTCTCTGTCTGTGTCTCTCTCTCTCTCTCTCTCTCTCTGTCTCTCTCTCTCTCTCTCTCTCTCTCTCTCTTTCTCTCTCTCTCTCTCTTTCCTTTTGTTTTAGCGTCTTGGCCTCCGTCCCATGCCGGCTAATTTCAGAACAACAGGCCCCTCAGCGCCATCCGAGGAACCACGTAGATTTTATTACTCTCTCGGCCGGATCAAAATGCAAGCCAAACAGACGTGTTTTATTACGAGTTGGACGGATGACATCGCATCTGTAATAAGTCTCAGACCTTATCAAAGGCAGCTTTTACTCTCCAGCCTCCGCGGAGCTCGAGCTGCGGGACTTTTTCTCCTCTAAATGTAAATGATTTGCGAGTAGGAGCTTGCCTGTTTTTCTTGGTCGTGTTTTTCTGTTTGTAACTCAGCGAGCGAAGGCCTGGGAGTCGTTTGTGTCCTCAGCTTCGCTGCCTGGGTTCGGGTTTAGCCTCGTGCCGTTTGTCACGCTCGTTAGTGTCCCGTTCTGCGCAACAAGGTCGTCTTTATGCTCTGCAGTTCGTCCCAGCGCTCCTGTCTGTCCCAGCCACAGGGCCGAGACGACAAGCCAAAATTTAACATTTGCAGTGGACACATTTAAAGGGAAATTCCACCATATTTTTAAAAAATTCCCACCTAATTTCAGTCTTTGAGGTGTAAACAGAGAGATTCAGAGAGGTTTGGTGTGAAATGGTTCTGGTGTCTTTACAGTGGTGGTGATAGGAACCAGGCGTCGCCATGACTACAACACAAATGTAGACATTTTATTTACTATCCAGAACCACCAGTGAACCTACACGAGTCTTCTGAGTTTATATGGAATGTTGATGATGGAAAATAGTGGAAAATCTGAAATAATAAGTTTTCTTTGGGGACTATTTTGCCTCACTGCGCCCTGCATGTATCCCTCCACCATGAATGGAGTTTAAGTTCTCTAAACTATCATAAAACAGTGTCTCAGTCATCAGGCAGTGAATTCATAACCATTTCATGTAGGAACTTTCTGTGAGGGAGCTTTTAGAGGTGGACGTCTGGTTCCTATCACCACCACTGTGAACAGTTCTGACTTGGTAAGTTTATCTAGAACAGAGTGTTTCACACCGAACCGCTCTGAACCTCTCTGAACCTCTCTGAACCGCTCTGAACCGCTCTGAACTGCTCTGTTCACAGATTAAATACTAAATTATGCAAACATTTAAAAAATTCTTCGCTTTAAGTCTTAACACTGAGATTTTCTCTTTTAAAGACCTAGTGATGTATCCTGAAGGTGAAAAGCTAAATCTGGAGCTGTGCTGTTTGAAACGCTGATTAAACTTGAATATTCAGTGTAAGTTGAGCTTCCTGGGCTATCAGTCTGGATTGGGTGACACCACAGGGTTGTTCAAGGGCTCTGCAATGTATTTGTGTAATGCATGCTGGGTATTGTAGTGAGAGAAATCATGAAAATGATATAAAATCATGAATTCTGGTATAAAATTTGTCTCAGATCTACTTGAAGAATACAGGCTAGTACTGTAAAACTGCTCATCTAGCAGTGCCTAGAACTAGAACCAAGGCAGCTCTTATGCTGCGCGAAGCTGGAACAGCTGCCAGAAGATCTCAGATAATAATTTTATGTAATATCAGAAATTATGTTACCAATTTCACTGTGACAGGCTCTGCGTCGTTGATCCACACACTGTCATTAATAAAGGTGCTCAGTCCAGCTGAAGGTAACTAAACGCATTAACCACATTCCTAATTACCCAACGCTAACGGCTAACTGTGATAGCATCAGAGTTTTTTAATCTAATAATGCTTAAAGTTACATAATTATATGTTGCTTTACATTCAGGACTTGCATAACCATCTCACAGTAGCGTGTCTGCTGCTAACCGCTAGTAGCAAAATGAACTACACTGAGTGTGGACGGGCTAGCAGCGCCGATTTTCATGATGTTGTTTTTTTTGTGGGCTAAAATATTTAAGTTTGAAATTTAACTCATGGTATATTTTTGTTTTGTAAAGTGAAGCAAATGTTTGGCACAGTTTACTATTTTCTGTTAGTATTTAAGTGTTGAATGCTAATAATAGCTTTTTTCAGTGAAGACAAACGTTTTTAGCATTTCATTCTTTAATTATAGTAAATAATGAGTTTTTATTAAATAACTAGTCATCTGGTAAGAATTAATAACCATGTAGTCCCTACTGAGCTCTACACCCAGAGGAAAGAAAATCTTCCTTAAGACCGTCTCAGAGAAATAAAGCAGATCTCAGTATTATATTAATGATCACTGGTTTCTGAGCTGTTCCTCCTGAACCTCCTCAGGAGAAAAGAGGAGATCAACACCAGCGTCTCACTGTGAGACGTTCTGGTGATGAAGGAGAAAAGCGTGAGTGCTGCTGAGAGGGTTCTGTGATCTAGAACAGAGCTGTATAAGAGAACAATGAGATCTCACACTGTTCTTATGGAGATGTTACTCAGCTGAGACGGGGCTGAGACGAGTCAGACTCTAAAGAGTTAATCCACAAGTGGGGCCACATTTTGATCAAAGTGAGAAAATCTGAGTTTTATTTCTCAGGAGAAAACGGCTTCAGTCTCACTCTGATTTAAACTGGACTGAACTGTGTCCAGAAGAAGAACCTGAGATCAGGAGGAGATTCATATACAGTATTTCTTTCCTCTGGGCAGTGAGGTTGACTGGCTAACGTAGCTAATATTTAGCCTCTCAGCCTGCGAGGCTTTCGCTCAGTGCGAGCTCTGAGAGTGACGGACAGTGTGTATATCTGTCTGCACACACTGAGCCTGATGTTCTAGAGTGAAATGAGAGCTGCAGGCTGTCGGTTCCACTGTAGGGGTTCTGTGTAGCTTCATCAATAGCACTCTGTCTGCGGCGCTGTAGCACACGGAGGCCGTTCAGGCTGTGGACGGAGCCCGGGGCAGAGCGGGTCACTTTACGCTCGGGAGGTTTGTTGATGTAGGATGATCATCAGGGGAAAAGGAGACGAAGGCGGTCAGACCTGAGCAGAGTCTTTGTGCAGTTTGAGGGAATAAAACCGGAGAAGAAATCAAACTGGATGAATGAAACTCTCAGAGAGTCACAGCGGCTTTAACCCAACAGAAACACAGAGTAATGACCTCAAAATATCATATCATGGGAGTTCATCATAAATCTGGTCAAAATAAATATCAGTTCCTATGATATGAATTGTGTATGTGTGTGAAAGTTCAGACTGTTAGGATGGATGTTTAATTTGCCATGTTATCAAGCTCACATTAGCATGGTGGCTAATTTATAGTTATTTCCAACCAGCCCAGTTTAGCGCGGTCCAGCTTGGTAGTGTAGCATGAGCTAAAATAAGATCAGATCTGATCAGATCAGATCAGATCAGATAAGATAATCCTTTATTAGTCCCACAATGGGGAAATTCTCAGTACTACAACAGCAAAGGGAGAGCAAGACACTCAAGAAAAAGAAAAGAAGTAACAAGAAGAGAATAAACAAACAAGTAATTAACCTTAATTACTTAACACGGTTTTTACAATTTGTTACTTGTTACTATATAGACAATATATGTAATACTAAAAGTAAAAAATATGATAAAATATAAACAATATAAAGGATTATGAATAAACAAAAGCTACAGTATTTAAACTGTAAGGATATTTTACCCAGTTTTGCACATGAGGTATTGATTTATGTTACCCATGTGATGGTGAGGAGTTAATAATATAAACATTATAAACAGAAAAGCAAAACATTTTTACACTGTAGAGATATTTTAAACTGGAACCTTAACTTTATGTAGCGAGATGGGAATTTATATTATTTTTGTCGGCCTGTAATGTATTATTTCCCTAATATCTCATTCTGAGTGTTTGTGCTCTGTTTTGCCAGGCGTTCATCATTGAGCACACTGTTTTTATTAGCTTACATTGCTAAACTTTATAGGTCTATATTAGTCATTTTTATCTGACACAGAAAATCTGTGTAATTTTATGGTGTAAATAATAAAACGTCTCATTGTGTCCTGACAGTGTGCCTGGAGTTAGCTAGGCTAACATTCTAGCTGATGCTAAAGCTCCAGCCCTGAGGCTCTGAAGGACACTGTGCAGTAAGGATAGTGTTAGCATATAATGGCTAATACAGTGAAGCTTTAGATTCATGTTTATTTGAATATCAGATGTTCAGCTAAGGATTAAAGAAATGTTGAACTAAAGTTAAGAATATAATATAATAATCACTCATTATTCGTTGGGGAGGAGATTCTCTCTTTATTCTGCTATATTAAAGGACCCTGATAGTGAGAGGATAGTGGGCCACTGTCGGCCCACTGATGGCAGAGCTGGTGGTCCACTGGCGTTTTGCTCAGCATTTTCCGGGCAGCCCACCGGTGTCTACGTAGAGTCATAGACAAAATCCCACTTATCATCACTCATTTTTCATTTACAGTCCAGTTTACTGATTTTTCCTTACCTCCTTTTTTTAGCTATTCTTTGCTAATTAGTTCAGTAGTAATTTTAATCCAGTTCAGTTTCAGCAACAACATTTACTATTAAATCATTTTATATCAGGCCTAGTCATTTTTTTTTCTCTCAGTTGTTTATAATATTTGTCTAAGTTTATTTTTCCAAAATAAAAGTCTCTGTGCATTTAAAATCTGTTTGAGGAGATTAAAAACTAGTTAGAGCTTGTATGCAGGACAGTAGTCTGGGTGGTCCGAGGGTAGACCAGCCTTGGCAAACAGTCAGTGTGGTGCCGACCTTATTAAGCTAGTGGACCTATATATGCTGCTATCTGGGACAAATTTTACGCTTTTTCCTTTTTATTTTATTGTTTTTTTTACTTTCGTATTTGTTTTATTTCCCAACTGAGCTCCACTAATAATGTTTGTGTGGTTTTATGTACCAAAAACAGTCATGATTCATTTTTACATGATCGTCCTCTCCTAATTCCTCACAACTAAACAGGCTGTTTCTGTTACTGTGCCTTTAAGACTGATATGAGCTCTGTTCTGATTGGCTGTTGTGCTTCATTCAAAAAGCTGTGAGGGCCGGCCCCCCGTCTACCCCCCATCACTCAGCACGATGCTACTCAGCACAGGTGTGTGTTAGCTGACGTAACAGATCTGGTGGTCAGCGTCTCCTCCGAGCGCGTTCAGCTGTACAGTGACGCTGCGTTAGCGGCAGTTTGAAGAGATGCTGTGGAGCTTCTGAGAACTCGGAGGAAGACTGTTTACCCTCACCCTCCTAGAGCTGGTGGGGTCGTGTGATTGGGGGAGCCAGAACAAGTGGGAGGAACTGGACACGACTAAATTGGGGAGAAAACTGAAAAAAAAACCCTCAAACCCACTGAATGGAGCTGTAGCGCCGGCGCTGCGGTCGCAGGACTGTCTGAATGCATTTGGTGAAACTAATTTGGCTCCAGTCCGGTTCTGTTCATGGTTCCGTCACTGTTTGTGTTGTTGTGCCCAGCTGTGCCTGTGAAATAACAAATATAACCTCATCCTTTATTGCTAATGCAGAACTGATGAGCCACCCAGCTGTGGTATTGTAGTAGTAATGAGCGCGGGGGGTTTGGGGAGAGGCCGTGTCAGTGGACTGTGAAATTCTAGTGTGGATAAATCAGCCGTGGCTCTGAGCGCTATAGACTCTGTTTATATCACAATACCTACATTTAGAGTCGGTTATTCATTCAGCCTAATGAGAAACTGTAGAACTGACTCAGTTTATATCACAATACCTACAATATAAAGTAATCAGTTTCTAATGACTTTTGGTGTGCGTGTGTGTGTGTGTGTGTGTGTGTGTGTGTGTGTGTGTGTGTGTGTGTGTGTGTGTGTGTGTGTGTGGAAGGTCACACTGTTGTGACAGATCAGGTTTTCTTTTTTTTATTTGTCATGTAATCAAGCATACATTACCATGGAGGCTAATTGGTTGTTGTTTCCAACCTGTCTAGTTTAGATGAGCTACAACAGACATTTTGTAGCGAGATGGGAATTTATTGATGTTTTGATCATTAATAAATGAATATACTGATTTTATTAGCTTACATTGCTAATATTTATACATTTATATTCGCATTTTTTGTCTGACAGAGAAACAAGTTATGATGTAAAATGAAGTGTCTCTGTTGCAGCTGACCTGATAGTGTGTTGCTCTTATTAAGTGCTATCAGTTCTCTGCTGTAGTTAGCTGGGCTAACAGAGCAACAGTTTTCTAGCTAATGCTAAAGCTCCAGCCTCAAGGCTCTGAAGGACTCTGTACAGTAATGCTGGTGTTAGTTTATAATGGCTAATACAGTTCAGCTTTAGGCACTTTCCACGAACAGCGTTCAGTTTAAGCCCCGTTACGTTTTCAAAAGCATTGAAGTGACTTTTTATTTCTGTAAAAAGTGATGGGATCTTCACTTTAGTCTCTAAAGTTGTCTTCAAATATTTAATTTATTAGGTTTTGTTACCAGAAGAATTTGGTAACGAGAGTCATTAGTTAATTAATTATTAATCTGAGAAATATTGCATTATTTTTTGTTTGGAGAGAAAAAAATTTGTAAAAAAAATTGAAGGAATATATAAGAAATATAGAAAACAAAGAAAAGTTTGTATTTTTATTATTTATTTGAAAAATTCTGAAAACACTTTTTTTTTTTTGCTAGAAAATAATGAATTCAGTGACACATCAGCTTTTAAATGATACACATTTCTCGCAAAACTGGTAACAGGGTTGCAAAAGATGCTGCACATTTCAGGAAAAGCAGCTCATATGGTCTCTGATTTGACAGTCTGAGGGGAAAATAACGTTTTCTGAAGGTTCAGTACTTTGAGTGATACTTTGTGAAAAAACACAAAGAAAAAAGTACATTTTTATAGTTTTGAGGCCTAAAATGAGCAGAAAGTGTGAATGTTTTCAAAATAATGTGTGAAATTACATACAAAATAATGCAAACTGGCTGAATTGTGCAAAAGCATTAAAGGAGTGTGCGATAACAGTTTAGACAATTTTAAAATAAATACATTTGTAAATAAACAATATAGTTTTGAAATATTAAGTAATGAATAAAATGTTCTCGTGCACCAAACTAGAGCAGTTTTAGTCAAAAACTGCTGTTATAATGATGCCTTCATTTCGAGCTCAAGAAACTCGGGAACGTTTCTGGTCGGACTCTTAGCCGTCCCTGCTTTTGGCCTCATGACCTCTGACCCCTGCGCTCTGTGTTTGCCTGTGTTGTTAATTGAGTGGCTGCAGGCGGCTGTGCAGGTTTAATAGCGTAAGTGTTCTATAAGCAGCTGGATAATGACTCTGCAGAGGGAACAGAGGAGGACTGAGCAGACGGGGGGGTTAGTTGGAGGGTGGGGGGGCAGCAGCTCCTGTGTGAATAGAAATCTAATTTCAGACTGAGGGCTGATCAGCAGAGCTTCATTAATCATCACTGCAGAGGGACCTGAGCAGTGAGTGAAGGTGAAGGAGAAACTGCTGTTTTACCTGCGTCCTCGCTCAGTTTCCACAGTGATCCTCAGTGGCGCGGTGGTAACGCCACAAAGTGCCGATCAGTACATCGCCGGTTCAAACCTGGCTTGTACCACCATTATGTCAAGTGCAATATTTCTCCATTTATTACTGTTTATTTATTTGCTATTTTATTCACTGTGCAATACTCACTACAATACATACATTTCTACATTTCTAAATTTAAATTTAATACTTTGTATATTTTTCTTGTAATTTTTGTACATATACATATATCTTTATATTTTTATTGTTTATTCTATTTTATATATTGTTTGTATATTTCCTGCTGCTCTGTCTTCTGTGCTGCTGTAACACCGCAAATTTCCCCGTTGTGGGATTAATAAAGGATTATCTTATTTTATCTTATCTTATCTTATCACCTACTGCAAACAGTTCAAATTAACTGTATCTTCCAGTCCGTTTTTCTTTTTTCATCTTTTCATTATTTTCGTTAAATAGTCGGTTGCAAATGTTGCACCGATCTCAGTGACCCTGAGACCTAAAACAAAATCCCCACCCATTCAGCCTACAGCAGTTTAGCCCCACCCACTCAGCCTACAGCAGTTTAGCTCCACCACTCAGCCTACAGCAGTTTAGACCCACCCATTCAGCCTACAGCAGTTTAGCCCCACCCACTCAGCCTACGGCAATTTAGCCCCACCCATTCAGCCTACGGCAATTTAGCCCCACCCATTCAGCCTACAGCAGTTTAGCCCCACCCATTCAGTCTACAGCAGTTTAGCCCCACCCATTCAGCCTACAGCAGTTTAGCCCCACCCATTCAGCCTACAGCAGTTTAGCCCCACCCATTCAGCCTACAGCAGTTTAGCCCCCCCCCATTCAGCCTACGGCAGTTTAGCCCCACCCATTCAGCCTACAGCAGTTTAGCCCCACCCATTCAGTCTAC